>NC_085991.1:36916283-37216283 GCF_030014385.1 Trichomycterus rosablanca | reverse complement strand
GGAAGCTGAAGGTAAAGGTGATGGACTAAACCCAATTGAGCACCTGTGGCGCATCCTCAAGTGGAAGGTGGAGGAGTTCAAGGTGTCTAACACCCACCAGCTCCGTGATGTCATCATGGAGGAGTGGAAGAGGATTCCAGTAGCAACCTGTGCAGCTCTGGTGAATTCCATGCCCAGGAGGGTTAAGGCAGTGCTGGATAATAATGGTGGTCACACAAAATATTGACACTTTGGGCACAATTTGGACATGTTCACTGTGGGGTGTACTCACTTATGTTGCCAGCCATTTAGACATTAATGGCTGTGTGTTGAGTTATTTTCAGAAGACAGTAAATCTACACTGCTATACAAGTTGTACACTGACTACTCTAAGTTATATCCAAGTTTTATTTCTATAGTGTTGTCCCATGAAAAGATATAATAAAATATTTGCAGAAATGTGAGGGGTGTACTCACTTTTGTGATACACTGTACATTCACTCAGTAGTTTACTTTATACAATGTATGTTTCGTGAAATAGCAGACAGCCTGTATTTGCAAATTGAGTTTAAAGCTGTGTTAGTGTAGTTAATGTTTAAAATGAGTTTGCCTTTAGTATAGTTTTGTATGTTTTTGGTATACTTATGCAGTAAATCATATTCCTTATCTAACCACAGGTTCAGTCCCAAATCACATACTAAACTACTAACTAGTATTCTGATATAGTTACTTGTACTAATTTTGTATGCTATTTAGTTCAGTAGTATGCAGTTTGAGACTCCTGTATTTGCTCCCAGTGTAATAAGACAGACTGATTTTGAGATAAGACTGATTTTGTCAACAAAGCAGTGGAGTTAAATCTCTACTCTTACTCACATCTTTAGTAATCAATTGCTGCATGAATCAATTGCTGGATGAAGATTTCAGCTGCTTTTTGTCTGCCATAGCCTTTTTTAAATGGCCTTGCCCCATGCAAAGTGTCTTTCTGACAACGGCAGACAAGTTTCTGTTCAAATCTCCTAATACCTTAAAATATTATATATTTTGGTGGTAACTTCATTGCTTTTTGAATTCTGGTTTACTTTAGCATTGAAAAATGAGATTAAAGTGTAAACCATATAGCTGTTAATCTCATTTCTTACTGGGGAATTCTTCAGCTCTCCCACTGTGGAGTGTGTGTCCCAGGAGGAGTTACAGCAAAGGTGTGATCACCTCAGAATGGACCACAGCCAATTCTGGTTTCTTTCTTGTCAAAGAGCCAGAATGTGTTACAATGTTTTTGAGGTCTGCACTGAATTTGGCAATCATAAGCTGTTGATGTATCAAGAAACTCATTATAACCATTGAGAAGGGTGTTCAAGCACACACCTACACACCCATACACCTACCCACACACACACAAACACACATACAGTATGTCTGTCTCTGTCCCGCTGTGCTGCCACCTGCTTGTTTGTCAGGGCTGGGTCATCTGAGCCATCTCTCTTTTCCCTGTCCAAACACAGTCAGGATCGGCTACTGATGAAGGTCACATTGCTACAGCTAATTTAAGTCACTTCTCTCAACAAGTAGTGGACCATCTTAAAGTACTAATTCAAGGATAAATTAAATACGCACATTTTTCCCCCAATTATATTTTAATCAGCAAAAACATGTTTCTCGTCCTATGTTTTTGAGGCTCTACACTTGATTTCTTGATAGTCAGAATGTGGTGTAGTTAACATTTATCTTTGAACCCAACCTGTTATACCACTGTATAATTTACATATAAGTTATATCACTGTGGTTCTACAAACATAACATTGAGTCCAGTGTTCTTTAATGGTCTCTCCACACCAAAACTGAATCCAATAGAGCACCTTTGAGATATAGTAGAATGTAAGGTTAGCCAAATGTGCCAGTCCCCTATTTAAGGCTTTATCATTTTACCATTCTGTGCCTGATTTCAAGGGAGTTGGGATGGCGCTACAAATGAAGTTGTTATGACATTCTTACATAAGATGCTATAAGAAAGGGATCTGCCAGTTAAAACAGGTAAAACGTGAACCTGACAAAAAATGATTTAGAGCAGCTGCAGCCCATTAAATAAAATTTCTCTCTAAATGTTACATTAATTGATTTTTGTTGTCAGGCTTGATTTGGTGTAATGTACACTTGTACGTGTAAAGCATTACTGAAACATTTAAATTAAAAGGCCTTTATTTAATAACTTAGACAACAATAAGTGAATATATGGTACCTGTAAATCTTACACGAAGGCTAATTTATTATGCTTGTGTGCATCTGTAATCTGTTTAGCAGTCAGATCTATTCAGTAAGGCAGATAATCATGCCTGGGAATGAGCTAATTTGCATATATAATAGGTAATGATGGTGGCCGACGGCAGTGTTTAATGCACTGTCAATGCATCTTAATTATCTGTGCATGATTAGTGGTTAGTGTCAGCATTATCAAGTTTATGTGGCATTAGCGTTATTGCCTGTGCTCATAAGAATGCAAGGGTTTATTAAAAGGCAATGCACAGACCTATAAAACGGCAAGTATTTAAAGTGAGGTATACATTCAAATTATAAAGCTGTTTATTGCTTATTAGATCCATTATGCTAAAGCTCAACCACTGTTTTTAAACGAGGCAACCAGACCAATTGCAGTTACACTATAGGACCAAAGGTATTTTGACATTTGACCATGAGCTTGTTGGATCCCATTTCAAAAACAAACAGCATTAAAATAGAATGACCTCTATGTGATCTTTTCAGCTATAACAATAGCCACTCTTATGAGAAAGCGTCTCACAAGATTTTAAAGTGTGTCTTTGGGATTTTGTGCTTTGTGTGACTGTGCACTTATGTTGGTCAAGAAAGCCTCGATTGATGTTACAATCCATTCCAAAGCAGTTTGTTGAGGCTGAGGTCAGGGCTTTGTACAGGCCACTGGAGTTTCTTTGAACCAAGCTTTTCAATGTCTTTATAAACCTTGCTTTGTGCACAGGGGCACTTTCATGCTGGAACAGTAAAAGGCTTTCTTTAAACTGTTGCCCATAACATTTTAAATGATTCCGAGAATCCAAGACGATCTCTCTGTGATTTTAAAAGCAGGGCTAAAAACGAAGAGTAAATTGCAGTCCTGCAGTCAGAACGGTATTTCAATAAAAAGTATGACGCATCATTCATTCATTTATTCTTTGTCTGTTTTACCACCTTATATTCTGGCCTGGATTATGGTGGGTCCAATTCGTTGTTTGAATGGCAGGAAACACCCTGGACAGGTTGCCAGTCCATCACAGGGCAGACACACTAACACACACATTCACACTCACAATTTTAGCAGCTCTAACTGGACTGGCTGCATGGCTTTGGACTGTGGGAGGGGGGAACCCACACAGACACAAGGATAACATGCAAACTCCACACAGAAAAGATCCTGGCCACCCAGCCTGGGAATTAAACCCAGGCTGTTCTTGCTGTAAGGCGACATTGCTACCCACAAAGCCACCATGCCCCCCTTGGAGTATTCTAGAGCACAATAAATAGCTGTTTAGTAGCTGTAGTGTTATATTACTAAAATAAAAAGCCACTTTCACAACTACAACAGTTGTATTCAGTTGTAACAGGTGTGTTTACCCCCCAAACTGACTGCAGAGGCTTGTGAAAAAGAAGCTTTTAATACACTGATAAACATGCCTCTGTCCCTGCTTTTTATTGATGACTTTTCTATACAGCCATGTATTTCATTTGTCTAACACCAAACACTGTGTTAAATAAACACAACTCTCAGTGTTAACAGTGTTTCATATCATGTGATTATGGTTGGATAGACTCCATCCCCACAAGCCTCTTTGATGGATATCAGCCATTGTCAGGCCTCATTGCTTTTGCCTTGTGGAGTCAGCAGGAAGATGGACGTAGGCAGTTAATAGCTTTGAATGGCGTCATGCTCCCTGACCATTTGACACAGATGATGAATCCTGACTGATTTTAGATATAAATTGTATTATTCATTTGTATCCTTTGTTCTTTTTCCCATTTAATCATAACACAGATAGGAATTTGATTACTTTTGGTAATTAGTGATCGATGTTATTCCATTAGTAATCATTTAGATATATGTATAGATTTTATGTTTTAGACTGATACTAGCCTTATAAAAAGGCTGACTTGTCTAAATGGCTGTACTGATGTGGCATCAGGCTTGGTTGCCCACTGTCACCTCTGTCCCTTCTTAATTTAACCAGTAAAACAAAGGCTGGTAAATCTATAACCTGAGAAAGTGGTTCCAAGACATATTCTAGATATCAAGGAAATTTTATTTTTGACAGCTTCAATCTGGTTTTGGACAGAAACATAGTACACACTGCTCTTCTGAGAATCTTAAATGATAATGAGTGCTGATGAAAAGGGTGTCTGTTTTGTTTAATTAGATATTTGTGAAGCTTTTGACACCATCAATCATAATATTTATCTTAGATTGGTTTTCATCATATCTATCCAATAGAAAGAAAGTAGTATCTATTGGAGATTAGAGATGTAACAATGCACCACAAGGCAGTTAAAAATTGGTACACGTGTTATTCATTTAAGATAAATCGATATTCACTTTAAACAGCAGAGGGCACTGGCACTATTTACCTCGCCTGGTTGACAGCACTTCACAAAGTTGCCAGGTAGGGGATTTTCCAGCCAAATGTATTTATATGAGGATACTTTCTTTATTTGTAGTATTCATTTACTTATATAATGTTGGATTTGTTTTAAAATTTAATTAGTTTTTTTACACAATAAGCATTATTTGGCATAGTTTGTACCTACCTCAGAAATAAAAGGGCATTTATTATTTAGATAAATAAAAGATAAGCACAAATACAGTCTTTTATTTTATTTTTTTTAAAGAGAAATAATAAAAGGAAACTTTGTCAGAATTTGTCTTCAATTTCATTTTGTTTAAAAAAATCGTTACATCCCTATTGGAGATTGAACATCCTCATGTGCTCATCTTTCCTGTGGGGTTCTGCAAGGGTCTATCCTTGGCCCGATTTAATTTTCTTTGTACATGCTTCCCTTGGGAAATTTAACTTGTTGTTTTAATATAGCTTCACTTTTATGCTAATGATTAACAGCTTTATCTGTGAAGTAACATGATTATAAAATCTAATGGGATGTATTTAATCTATTAAGAATTGATTGGGTTGTAATTTAAATGTAAGTTAAATAAAGGACTAAGAAAGATGCTGATCAAATTGTTGTCAGTAATTTAGGGAAGGATCTTGATTCGCTTGCTTTAAGGATAAAATTGTGTTCTATAAATGTAGGTTTTTGTTTGTTTATATTTACAAAGTACAATTTGTCATTGGTCAGTGAAAACTTTGGAAATCTGTTCTTTGTTATTTAGTTAAATAAAGGTTTGGAAGAATTAAGGAATCACACATTCTTGTTTTATTGCATTTTACTTTAACTTTTTCTGAAATTGGAGTATTTTTGTGCGACTACTAGATTTACAATATACTTCACATGTTCTTGATAGCGTTGAGGTTTGGGGTTTGATAAAGACTTTTGACAAGCTTTATTTAATACTAACAACCGTTTGTCTAGCTTTGTCCAAGGATAAAGATTTTAGGGTAAGACTCAATGCACCAGTTTCCCTGACAGCAAAACAGACCTAGAACCTAATACCACCACCATGCTTGACAATATGTACAGTGTTGTTTGGTTTAAATGTCTTACATTTACACTTTATCACCAAAATTTGTGCACACCTGACCATGAGCTTGTTGAAAATCCTATTTGCCTAAAACCATGCTATCCCTTTGCAGCTATTAGGACTGTCCACAAGATTTTGGATTGTGGAAATTTGGGCTTTTTTGAGATTATGCACTGATGTTGAAGAAAAAGGCATGGCTTGCAATCAGCCTGCAATCAGCTATCCAATTCATCCTAAAGGTTTTTAATAGAAAGTGTAATCAGGGCTCTGTATGGCCACTGGAGACCTCCACACCAAACTCATCAAACCTTGCCTTCATGGCCTTAATTTGCGTGCAGAATTAACACAGCTGGAACAGAAAAGGGTGTTTCCCAAACTGTACCCACAAGGCTGGAAACATACACTGATCAACCATAACATTAAAACCACCTCCTTGTTTCTACACTCACTGTTCATTTTATCAGTAGTCCATCTGCTTCTCTGCATGCTTTGTTAGCCACCTATCATGTTCTTCTTCAATGGTCAGGACCCCCACAGGACCACTACAGAGCAGGTATTATTTGGGTGGTGGATCATTCTCAGCACTGCAGTGACACTGACATGGTGGTGGTGTGTTAGTGTGTGTTGTGCTGGTATGAGACACAGCAGTGCTGCTGGCGTTTTTAAACACCTCACTGTCACTGCTGGACTAAGAATAGTCCACCAACCAAAAATATCCAGCCAACAGCGCCCCATGGGCAGCGTCCTGTGACCACTGATGAAGGTCTAGAAGATGACCAACTCAAACAGCAGCAAAAGATGAGCGATCGTTTCTGACTTTACATCTACAAGGTGGACCAACTAGGTAGGAGTGTCTAATAGAGTGGACAGTGAGTGGACACGGTATTTAAAAACTCCAGCAGCGCTGCTGTGTCTGATCCACTCATACCAGCACAACACACACTAACACACCACCACCATGTCATTATCACTGCAGTGCTGAGAATCATCTATAGCTCTGTAGTGGTTCTGTGGGGGTCCTGACCATTGAAGAACAGGGTGAAAGCAGGCTAAAAAAGTATGTAGAGAAATAGATGGACTACAGTCAGTAATTGTAGAACTACAAAGTGCTTCTATATGGTAAGTGGAGCTGATAAAATGGACAGTGAGTGTAGAAACAAGGAATGTTATGGCTGATCAGTGTATATTTTTAAACGATTGATTTAAAAGACCTGTAGTCAGTGGGCTTGGTTAAAATTCCTAAACCTAATAATTAAGTTTTAAATGTTAATATGTTAATACTACTATATTTAATACAATTTTATTGTCTCCTGGGTGAAAGAACTAAAAGATTATTTCAGATTGTTTACTGGCAGTTTATTGGTTTTAAGGTACATTGTTATTGTAGCATTTCAGTCATATCTGTTTTTATTATCAGCAACAATGAAAATAAGACATTGATAAGAATCTGTTTTGCTCAAGAAATACATATATATATATTTTGTTTTAATAATCTCCCTTTCTCCAGAAAGCACACTTTCGGGTACAAGAACATAGAACATCTTTTTTCTCCAGGGCTATGGAAATAAGATTTATATTGTCTCACACCACAGGTTTCTCTTCTGTTAGCGACCCTTGATTTTTTTCACACCATGCCTTCTTGCATCTAACCTCATTATGTGCTTAGCCCTTGGGGCACTTCCTGTCAACAGAAGGGCTCTATAGATTGCCAATTTTCTTTCCAGTTATTCCATTAAGGTCTTTACTTTGACACAACCTGGCTGCCTGCCATTACCACCTGATTATTGTTGTTTTCCACCAATGCAGAGTTCTTGTTTCATAAATGCAGCCCGGGAATGGTAGCATGAATTAATTGTTTTTGTGTTATCTGGCAACTTAGCTATGGATGACTCTGTTGACCTCTGAATAAAAGGGAAAAAAACATTTTACAGCCCCATAAATAACAAACTTCAATTTTTACTGCAAGTATGACTTTTAAGGATGTTTTTGGTTTATCCTGTAAGGCCTTGGGCTGAGAAGGATTGGAGCAGGCAGTGATAGCTATCATGTTCATTGTCTTTGTCTATTAGTTCACAATGTGTATTAAATCTGTAGTGGCATCTAAGCTCTAGGAATGCTCAAAGCGTACACCAACGTGGGTATCGCCTCCAGGTCTTTATGTTTTTCCAACCACACCACATCTCTATTTCATCCCTAAAACTGCTGTAGCCTGATTCAATTACTAGTGTGGCCTGTTGCCTTATTGCAAAGTAATATTACAAAAAGGCAACAAGCCATGTTAGGAAAATGCATGACTAATTTATGACTCTGAATCCAGTAGAGGACATTATAAACAAAGTTAGAAAATAGTTGACATAGTGCCTTGCTTATGGGGGATTTTTGGGTCCAATGTCTCTGGACTGTGTACCCATCTGACCCTGACCCAGAGATGTTCACAAGTCACAAAATACGAGTCTTAATCGAGTCATGAGTCTTTAGGCTAGAGTCCGAGTCAAGTCATGAGTCAATATAATATACATGAAACATACTGTATATTGCAAGTGTAGCGTAGAAATAAACAAATAATATGTAAGTTCAGATAATAAACAACAACAGATTAGCAACTGTATTTAGCTGTTTTACTAAGTGCCTTTACTTTCCTAGGGTACCAGTTAAAAGCTTAAACTGACATTTTGTTTTCATTGCAAATTACTGCACAGTGGCCAAAATCCCAAACACAGCAAAAAATCCATAATACTGCTTACCTTACCTTGTTCCAGATGCTATTAAATTTATAACTGTGTGTTGTCCCATTAGAAATATAATCCGTTATTTTGTAAATGTGCTTATAATTAAAAACCTCCAAACTTTTCCCAGTTGTGAGGTAAAACACTAACTCGTTAGAAAGTCAATCAAGTGTTTCATTGACAATCATCTGTGTGATGCTGCAAACTAAATACATGCAAATAACAGCATTTTTTACTAACAATTAAAATCAGAAGGTCTGATTGGTTCAGAAAGCGGTTCTTAAAATCATTAGCGCCAATTCTGTAGGCGTGTTCCATTCACATTATCTGTTACTGTGAAGAGCACTACGTAGGGTTTTCCACCATTTTAAGTAGGGAGCGACGCTTCATCACTTCGCCGGAAGCTGGAACCCATTGCGTGCGTTGCGGGTTAAGACGGCCGGAGCGTTATTAGAGAGCAGAAAATGACACGATCAGAATGATGTCGGATCATATACATCTATACATATATATAATTGTCACACGTAACTAATGTTGCTGACTTTTGCTGTCCACAAGTAATTTTTTGCGAGTCATTTGAAACGAGTCCGAGTCGAGTATGAAGTCACTGTGTGTGCGACTTACCTGCGAATCAGACTTAAGTCGGAGACTCGAGTCCCCATCTCTGCCCTGACCAGGACTGAGAAGTGACTGACATTGTCTTTGAATGTCCAAAGAGTATAATTCTTCCATACTAGCTTCCATTTTGTTGAATTGTTTTCTCATGACCTCTTCATCCTGATTAGGGTAACAGTTACTTTGTTGCCATCTTGGTGCAAGGCAGGAATACTTCTTATACAGGGTGGCAGGTACCCTGAGGAAACCCACACAGACACATGTGTCACTCTTCAGAGACAATGAGCAATGCTGCACCCATTCAATGACCCACTCTACCAGCTGCGCCACAGTGCTGCTGTATTGTTGTATATTGATCGATCTATAATCCAGTAGCCAAATCTGTAAAATAATCCAAAAAAATTACAATTTAATAATATCTATATTCAGTTAGTTTAGTTAATTTAGCATGCGAGATTTACTCTGGTCACTTTGTTTTTCTTTAATAATTTAACTATCAGACTAATCTTATGCACACTATTGTGTAAATCACCAAAGCTTAAAAAATGTATACAAATGTATTCAAAAGAGTTATTTAAAGACATTTTGCCAAATACAGATCTTTGTAATCAATCATTCCTAAGGAGTTGACCATTTGAGGAGAATGCTTTTGAGTTCAGGGGTACTTTAATACACTTAAGTCCAGCTCAATATTGCACAAGTGGATAACAGCATTATCTGAAATATGACCCCCTCCGCCCCCTTTCCCCGCAATGCAGCAACAGTTTCCTGCCCTTTATTTCCACACACCATTCAGGTACTGGGTGCTACAGTATTTATTTCAGGATACAAAAATAGGTTTTTTTATTAATTAGGTTATTTATACAATTTATTTTTGAAGATAAATTTTATTCAATTACCTTTTATTAGGTGGATTTGGAGATTCAGTTTCAGGAGCTCAGGCGGTGGACCGATAAAATACACTAGCCCACCAGTGCTGAGATCTCAAGCTCTCAGGTTTGTATCTGAGCTCTGCTATCAGCTGGATTGGTGCTTACAAAGACACATGATTGGCTGTGTTTCTGTAAAAGGTGGGACATTACTTGGTATCCTTGGTTCCAAATCATCTGTCTTTTGAGAAGAAATGGCAACATTACAAAGTGGTAAATGCTTTACTGTCCCAACTTTTTTGGAATTTGTTGCAGGCCTGAAATGCAGGAATGGATTTATAGTAACAATTGAAATGAGGTTGACCAGACAAAACATGAAACATCTTGGGTTCATGCTGTCTGCAATAAAATAAGTATAAAGTATAAAGAAAGAAACACTGCAAATCTTTTCTGATTTGGGGTTGTGCATTTAACTAATTTTACCAAAATGTTACCAATAAACATTCTGTAATTGACTGCTATATCTGCAGTTACATGTGGTTGAATATGAAATGGTTTTGTTCATCTCATCTAGTGTGGGCCAGTGATAGCTCAGTGGTTAAGGTATTGGACCAGTAATCAGAAGGTTGCTGGTTCAAGCCCCACCATCGCCAAGTTGCCACTGTTGGGCATCTGAGCAAGGCCCTTAACCATCAATTGGTCAAAATCATTTTTACTCATAGTTGTAAGTTGCTTTGGATAAAAGCACCTGCTAAATGCTGAAAATGTAAATGTAAACCAAATGCTAGCCCTCAGCCTTCCAGATTAACAGCATTTGTGTGACAATGTTAGCTAGTGGTGGAAATTAGCTACATTTTTAGAAACAAAACAAGGTTAAATTAAAAATAAAATCCCACTTAGTCATTCTGAAATTCTTTCACAACTGTTGGATAAACCAATAATCCTTCCCTTTGGCTTTTCTCTGGTACCATTCCCATGTTTTCCACCCTTGGCTTTTTCATATCTACTCATTGTAAGTTCACCCGCAGATGTCGGTGAGAGTGAGCCGACCCTGGTGGGCTCTAAAATTGGCTGAACAGAATGTGGTAGGCTTCTGCCGTGAGGAAGCTTAGAAGCGGAGCAGAAAGGTTGATCTTTCCTTCAGCAGGGTGTTTAAGTACCAGGTACTATATTTGGCCACCTTAGCTGCACACAGCATCCTGTAAGACATTTTTTTCAGAGCGAGAGGGAGGGAGAGTATGTCAGCTAGCTGATTGTGATTTAATAGCGTTCTGGATAGCTGAAGGATTCTGCATACTGAAAAGGTTTCAAAGGTTTCCAGATGCTTAGCAGCGTGTTTGACACAGAACAGGCCGGGCACAGGGCTAGCATTGGAGAGCACTTGGATCTGGCAGGGTTGCATGTTTATATGTGTTCATAGCATTGTTTAGAAGGAACATACAGAGAAGATAAAACATATGTACTTATAACATAGCATTCGGAATAGTAGCTGCAATAAGGTTGAAGGAAGATTATATACAAAAAAGATACATTTGAGGAAAGAAATGTTACAATTTGTAATATGTAATATAGACAGCTAAAGCTACACTATGTTGCCAAAAGTATTCACTCACCCATCCGATTAATTGAATTCAGGTGTTCCCATCACTTCCATGGCCACAGGTGTATAAAACCAAGCACCTAGGCATGCAGACTGCTTCTACAAACATTTGTGAAAGAATGGGTTGCTCTCAGGAGCTCAGTGAATTCCAGCAGGGTACTGTAATAGGATGCCACCTGTGCAACAAGTCCTCTCGTGAAATTTCCTTGGTACTAAATATTCCACAGTCAGCTGTCAGTGGTATTATAACAAAGTGGAAGTGATTGGGAACGACAGCAACTCAGCCACGAAGTGGTAGGCCACGTAAAATGACAGAGCGGGGTCAGCAGATGCTGAGGCGCATAGTGCACAGAGGTCGCCTACTTTCTGCAGAGTCGATCACTACAGACCTCCAAACTTCATGTGGCCTTCAGATTAGCTCAAGAACAGTGCGTAGAGAGCTTCATGGAATGGGTTTCCATGGCTGAGCAGCTGCATCCAAGCCTTACATCACCAAGCGCAATGCACAGCGTCGGATGCAGTGGTGTAAAGCACACCGCCACTGGATTCTAGAGCAGTGGAGACGTGTTCTCTGGAGTGACGAATCACGGTTCTCTGTCTGGCAATCCGATGGTTGAGTCTGGGTTTGGCGGTTGCCAGGAGAACGGTACTTGTCTGACTGCATTGTGCCAAGTGTAAAGTTTAGTGGAGGGGGGATTTATGGTGTGGGGTTTTTGGTGTGGGTTCGGCCCCTTAGTTCCAGTGAAAGGAACTCTTAATGCTTCAGCATACCAAGAGATTGTGGACAATTTCATGCTCCCAACTTTGTGGGAACAGTTTGGGGATGGCCCCTCCCTGTTCCAACATGACTGCACACTAGTGCACAAAGCAAGGTCCATAAAGACATGGATGAGCGAGTTTGGTATGGAAGAACTTGACTGGCCTGCACAGAGTCCTGACCTCGACCCGATAGAACACCTTTGGGATGAATTAGAGCGGAGACTGCGAGCCAGGCCTTCTCGTCCAACATCAGTGTCTGACCTCACAAATGCACTTCTGGAAGAATGGCCAAAAATTCCCATAAACACACTCCTAAACCTTGTGGAAAGCTGTCCCAGAAGAGTTGAAGCTGTTATAGCTGTAAAGGGTGGGCCGACATCATAATAAACCCTATGGATTAAGAATGGGATGTCGCCCTTGGCTTGCTCAACAGCGGTTTTTGTATCTTTTGGTCCTGGATTTTGTAAAGTTGCTTTGAGACAAAGTCTATTGTAAAAAGCGCTATATAAATAAATTTGACTTGACTTGACTCAAGTTCATATGCGTGTGAAGGCAGACGAGCGAATTCTTTTGGCAATATAGTGTAGCTAGCTGCACTGCAAACTACATTGCAAAAGTAGCTTACCTTAATAAAGATACACGTACATACAGTTTTTTTATACAACCTCTTTTGCTAATTAAGTTAACACATGTTTAAAGAAAGATCATCAAGAAATGTTCTTAATACACTTAATAGGCCACTTAATATGATGATGATGATGATTAATATGATGATTTAATAGCAATCTGTTACTTAAAGTCTTTTTTCCAAGCAACAGCTCTATAATAAATCGAGGCAGCAGCATGTGATGACGATTTGTAGACCAGTCTGCATGCTAATCACTGTGAGTATTTTGGAAGCAACTGTGGTTGCAGATTTGTGTAATTACATGCCCCTTTATTCAAAACGTAGTGACCCATCATGCAATCCATCATGCAGCTGGGAAATGTAGCAAGATACACGATAGCTAAGATGGTACAACAGGAAATGCATCAATCTGATCTTATCATTGGGACCATCAGTGAGGAGACAACATCTTATGCTTTGTTTATCTCGAAAAATATAGACAGTGAGAGTCATGTCCAATCTTGCTCTGCATGCACGTTTTTACCCCCCTGACTAGTGATTTGGCATTAGTTTCCAGTCCAAAGTCAATTAGTTACATTGACCTGAAAAATGAAAAGAAAAAACAAATTATATCACTTGTGATTATTTATTAAAAGTATAAAAAAATCATTGCATTTATTCAGAAGACAATGTTACTTCCAGTTTTGCTTGTAAAACCCTCGTCATAATAATAGGCACTGAGAACTGATCTTTCTTTTGGTTAGTAATTCCAATTAATCTTTGCATTAATTTTATTTTTTTATTATTTCAAAGATTTTTAATGCAATTTCTCACTTTTTCTCCCAATTTTAGCGCGTCCAATTGTTACCCTATTGCGTTTTTTTGTACTGGTGCTGACTCCCGTTCTGATTGAGGAGAGCGAACTGACACACGCCCCCTCCAACACTCTACTGGTGCTGACCCCCACCCCGATTAAGGAGAGCGAGACTGACACACGCCCTCACCGACACGTGTGCAGTAGCCGACTGCATCTTTTCACCTGCACGAGGCGAGTTCATATGAGGATCAGCCTTGTGCACGGAGAGACACACCCTGATCAGCATTATTCCTCTACTCTGTGCAGACGCCATCAGTCAGCCAGCAGAGGTTGTAATTGCATTAGTTATGAGGTCCCTATCCGGCTCCCTCCTTGGATGAACAACAGCCAAACGTTTTTCATATAGCCACCCAGCCCAGCCGGATGGCAGAGCTGAGATTCGATATGATGTATTCGAAATCCCAGCTCTGGTGTGCTAGCGTATTTTACCACTGAGCCACCTGAGCGGCTTTAGATTTTTTTTATTGCAAAGTTTTAAACACCTGACATTAGCTGAGACTAAAGATGGTGTTTTTTCTGGGCTCTCTTGTGTTGCTAGGCTGTTTCAGCAGGCTTACCACTCATGAGTAATTTCAATGCTGCTTTCTGTATTTGTTGATAATGGCTCTTGAGAGCCTTACAGGTGGCTTTGAAACCCTTTAGACTAAAACAAATCAACATGTTTTGTTCCTGTTCAAATTTTAGGTTGACAGCATAACTTTAATAGTAAGGTTTCCAGATAAATCAGATGTATATACAGAGCTGGATAAAATCCAACCTGGCTGTGTTTAATTAGCTAAATTGGCTTACCAGTTGAATTTGGTATGCTGCTTGCTTGAGTAACTAGAAAATCCATTAATCTTCCACGAGTGTAATATACACTGGACAGCCTTGTTAAATAAATGACATTTTGTTTTTAAATTGTGCAGGTTTTACAGTTATGTTCAGTGGCGTAACTAGGAGCTCATGGGCCCCAGTGTGGAAAAAAATTTGGGGCCCCCTCAACAAATTTCAACAAATGTTTAGTCAGGACTTCAATGAACGTTACAACACTTTAGACTGCCTAGCTCCAGCACCCGAACTACCTATTGGGTTTAATACTGGGGGCATACGGCGAGTCTGCAGAACGTCCGAACGCACATGTGTAAACCGGGTGGTGCATTCTGATTGTCTGAGCTGAATGTCACTCACATATCGCCGCTACAATATTGTAATATAATAATAACAACCTGGCGAGTGCAGCCAATGGGGCACCTGCCAACCCCATCTGGTAGTTACGCCCCTGGTTATGTTCCTTCTTTGTAATATGATGTTTTATTTTAAAATTTGAAAAGATGTTGTGTGTCCAAAACTAAGACAAACAGAAAGGGGGCAGTTTACACAGTTTACACATCATCACAGTTGTTAAAAAGCTAGGGACACTTGCAAATGAAAAGCACACACAGCATACACACTAAACACACCCACTGCAGGTTATCTAGCCCACACATACAATGTATTCAAATAAAGGCTTGCTGTCCGTGACACACAAAGAGAAGTGGGCTTGATTTAAATTGAACCAATTAGTGATCTAAATTCTGGAGTGATGAGCAATTTTCATGCACACACAGAGCAATGAGGGTAAAATGTCAAGCACAGTGTGGGTGTGTGTGTAAGCGAGACACACACACACACACACACACACACAGAAGCATACTGGTTGGAATCTATGCGGCTCATTATACTCCACTCTTCTAACTTTTGCCCTTACTAGTTTTGTGCAGAAGGTGGCAGTTAGCTTGAACTTACTCCAGAAAAGAGTCATAATATCATTCTTAAATCTAGCTTGTAACTCAGTAGATGGAAAGAACCATTGGCACTTTAGTAGATCTGTGCATAATCAGTGAAGGGTGCTTTGTTTTAGCTTTGTTCTTCTACAAGTGTGATGCAATTTATTTATTACACTCCACTGCCAGTTTAATAGGTTTATGCCCCATCTTTTGTACTCAATTGATATATATATTGAGTACAAAAGATGGAGCATGCATATATATATATATATATATATATACAGTGTATCACAAAAGTGAGTACACCCCTCACATTTCTGCAGATATTTAAGTATATCTTTTCATGGGACAACACTGACAAAATGACACTTTGACACAATGAAAAGTAGTCTGTGTGCAGCTTATATAACAGTGTAAATTTATTCTTCCCTCAAAATAACTCAATATACAGCCATTAATGTCTAAACCACCGGCAACAAAAGTGAGTACACCCCTTAGTGAAAGTTCCTGAAGTGTCAATATTTTGTGTGGCCACCATTATTTCCCAGAACTGCCTTAACTCTCCTGGGCATGGAGTTTACCAGAGCTTCACAGGTTGCCACTGGAATGCTTTTCCACTCCTCCATGACGACATCACGGAGCTGGCGGATATTCGAGACTTTGCGCTCCTCCACCTTCCGCTTGAGGATGCCCCAAAGATGTTCTATTGGGTTTAGGTCTGGAGACATGCTTGGCCAGTCCATCACCTTTACCCTCAGCTTCTTCAATAAAGCAGTGGTCGTCTTAGAGGCGTGTTTGGGGTCATTATCATGCTGGAACACTGCCCTGCGACCCAGTTTCCGGAGGGAGGGGATCATGCTCTGCTTCAGTATTTCACAGTACATATTGGAGTTCATGTGTCCCTCAATGAAATGTAACTCCCCAACACCTGCTGCACTCATGCAACCCCAGACCATGGCATTCCCACCACCATGCTTGACTGTAGGCATGACACACTTATCTTTGTACTTCTCACCTGATTGCCGCCACACATGCTTGAGACCATCTGAACCAAACAAATTAATCTTGGTCTCATCAGACCATAGGACATGGTTCCAGTAATCCATGTCCTTTGTTGACATGTCTTCAGCAAACTGTTTGCGGGCTTTCTTGTGTAGAGACTTCAGAAGAGGCTTCCTTCTGGGGTGACAGCCATGCAGACCAATTTGATGTAGTGTGCGGCGTATGGTCTGAGCACTGACAGGCTGACCCCCCACCTTTTCAATCTCTGCAGCAATGCTGACAGCACTCCTGCGCCTATCTTTCAAAGACAGCAGTTGGATGTGACGCTGAGCACGTGCACTCAGCTTCTTTGGACGACCAACGCGAGGTCTGTTCTGAGTGGACCCTGCTCTTTTAAAACGCTGGATGATCTTGGCCACTGTGCTGCAGCTCAGTTTCAGGGTGTTGGCAATCTTCTTGTAGCCTTGGCCATCTTCATGTAGCGCAACAATTCGTCTTTTAAGATCCTCAGAGAGTTCTTTGCCATGAGGTGCCATGTTGGAACTTTCAGTGACCAGTATGAGAGAGTGTGAGAGCTGTACTACTAAATTGAACACACCTGCTCCCTATGCACACCTGAGACCTAGTAACACTAATGAGTCACATGACATTTTGGAGAGAAAATGACAAGCAGTGCTCAATTTGGACATTTAGGGGTGTAGTCTCTTAGGGGTGTACTCACTTTTGTTGCCGGTGGTTTAGACATTAATGGCTGTATATTGAGTTATTTTGAGGCAAGAATAAATTTACACTGTTATATAAGCTGCACACAGACTACTTATCATTGTGTCAAAGTGTCATTTTGTCAGTGTTGTCCCATGAAAAGATATACTTAAATATCTGCAGAAATGTGAGGGGTGTACTCACTTTTGTGATACACTGTATATATGGTCAGGACCCCCACAGGACCACCGCAAAGCAGGTATTATTTAAGTGGTGGATCATTCTCAGCACTGCAGTGACACTGACATGGTGGTGGTGTGTTAGTGTGTGTTGTGTTGGTATGAGTGGATCAGACACAGCAGTGCTGCTGGACTTTTTAAATTTAGTGTCCACTCACTGTCCACTCTATTAGACACTCCTGCCTAGTTGGTCCACCTTGTAGATGTAAAGTGCTGTTGTTTGGGTTGGTCATTTCCTAGACCTTCATCAGTGGTCACAGGATGCTGCCCACATGGTGCTGTTGGCTGGGTATTTTTGGTTGGTGGACTATTCTCAGTCCAGCAGTGACAGTGAAGTGTTTAAAAACTCCATCAGCGCTGCTGTGTCTGATTCACTCATACCAGCACAACACACACTAACACACAACCACCATGTCAGTGTCACTGGACTACTGTCAGTAAGTGCTCCTATATGGTAAATGGAGCTGATAAAATGGACAGTGAGTGTAGAAACAAGGAGGTGGTTTTAATGTTATGGCTGATCAGTGTATATAGCCTTCTTTATTACATCCATCAGTAAAAAAAACTTCCTTTCCTAATGCATCACCATGTTGCCTCAGTACTAGGAGTGGATAATAAATCCTCTTTTTTATTGTATATACCATTTAAATGAAGATACAGTAGATATCATATCATATTAATTTTTGTAGACTCAGTAAGTAAATTTAACTTGTGTTCAGTTGGAGTTTTGTATGAATTAAGTCTCATATATAGAAACTGTACATAGAATTAGCCAGACAATTTATCACTGTGTTTTGTGACAATTTGCAGCACAGTTCTAATGTTCCTTCTTAATCAGAGATAGTGGAGCAATACTGTATCTCATATAAATGTCTGTCGCCTTTACCCATATCTTTCATGCATAAACATTTATGTAAGTGAGTAATGTGTTTTCTTGTGTTGTGTGCCTTGTGTCTTCAAAATTTTATTCCTGGTTCTGTCTAAGATCCTTGCTAAAAGATCCAAATGCAAGTACAATGAAGAATATGTTATCTATTTAATGTCACATATGGAGCTGTTTTAGATATTTGAATTCCAACTGCAATGTATAATACACAACATCACTGTGATGTGGAATTAAATTTATTAAACCTATACCTAAAATATGACGTTTGCCCTCATTGGGCAAAAAAGAGTAGCACATTAGGTAATTAAAATGTTAACATGTGCTATAAGTATTAATGCTGGTAATGTACAGGTCTGAATCTGCATTCTCTGTTGTTAGGTCAGCAAGTCTGTTTGTACAGTTAGCTGAAACAGGTGATTGATGACGGGAGAAAGGAAAATCAATATTAGGAGAGCTTGTGACTCACGTGACACATACAGGTTATACTAACTGAAACATTGTTTCATATATTACAATTAAATATTATGTATTAGCTCATATAAACTATGTTTTTGCTGTTTTCTGTATTATTTCAAAGAACTTGTAGACATTCTACTAAAAATCCTGGAGTGTGTAGGACAGTGTGTCAACGATTAGGCCAGAGGTTCCTGTACTACAGGCTGCATTGTGTATCAGTGTGTAAATCTTTCTAAATCTTTTTTATTATCTGTCTTCATTATCTGTAATCCAGCGCTCTAATTCTTCCACCATGCCCTTCATCTAACTATCAGCCTCAGTGACACATGTCCCTGTGGCATACATTTGTGCTGAGGTAAACATAACCCCACATACACACATTTTAAAGAAGAATGTCAAGCTCCTTTTTTATGTGGGTCTTCATGATCTTTTATCTTTGGTGCACACATCTGAATGTCACACATGGTGACAAAGTACAGTATCTGTGTGTGACTTTGTCAGATCACTGATTTCATAATTGTGATTAACACGATTAAATGTATTGCTAGAACAATGTACAGAAGAAAATGCTGCATTAACAATGTTAACAAAGCTGATTAGGATTTGATTTGGACAGATGTGAAGGGCTAATTAGGTATGAAGTATCAATCAGTTAATAATAAATGTTTATCCTACCAGTGGGTACACGGGTAAGTAGGGCTGGGCGATATATCGAGATTTTATAAAATATCGATATATTTTCATACGTGATATAAGATAAGGCAATATCGTCTATATCGATATAGATGTTGCGTTCCAATTAGATCCGACAGTTCGTCTTTCTCTTCTCCCAGTTTGTCTCTGCACATGTTCACCTGCCCCGCCTCTCTCCCTCACTGAACACAACTCGCCCCTCCCCACCGCCAATTCTTTCTGCCCTCAGAACACATTTCTGTAAGTAAAACTCCCATGATAGCATGGAGACGGTGGAGGAGCTGCTTAGTAAAAAGAATAATAATGGCTCATTTATTTGGAGATGGTTCGGATTCAAAGTGTCAGATGAGCAGCAGAATAATGTATTCTGTAGAGAATGCCGAAAACAAGTCCAGACAAAAGATTCCAGCTTCATGTACCTTTGGTCATTCATTTTTCACTTCAAATCCCAAAGTTGAAAAACAAGAAAACGAGTCGTTATTCGTTTCAAAAACCAATATTGGAAAACGGAAATACATACAAGCGCATGCACGTGTAAATCAAGCACAAGTGTTATAAACAGTAATAATAACGTAACGGTGCATCTCCTGTTGTTCTGACTCTTGTGTTTGTATATGTAATGTGCATGTATAGATATTTGCTATATCTGTAAAAAACATTATGGGGAGTGATTTCTGTACTGGATGTTGTACATGGTCATGTTAGTTTATACTGGATGATCGCCCGACGTCCGAGACGTCATTTATTTATTTATCTTCTATTATAGTATTTCTTGTTTTTGGCCAATAAACAACCAAAAATTATTAAAATTGCCCGAACGAACTCTGCAGTAAACAAGGAGCAAACAGCAATAAAACAACAAATAAAGCTGTTAAATAATAATAAAGTACATAAAGCAGAACGCTGATTAAAATGCATGAAATGTTGTAATAGTTACACAGTAACATTAACGATTAGTTCTGCCTGTATTACAGAACTGAGTTCTATACGGTAACAAATATTAATGTAAATGTTGTGGCGACATATACATAATGTATAAAGTCCAAACATGTGAGGGGGGTTTAACGAGAACGCTATATTTAATGTCACACAAGCGCAGTGCAAAACAACAGAAGAACACGAGCACAGACGGAAACGATAAATTCCGACACCTTCCCTACACACTCGCTCCCTGCGCTTTGGGGAAACGTTCGCGAAGGAACGTTGGGGGAACATTCGTGAATGATAGTTGAGGAAACGTTGAGGGGGAACATTGAGGGAACGTTCGTGTGGAAACATTGGGGGAATGTTCGTGGGGGAACATTCATGAATGAACGTTGAGGAAACGTTGAGGGGGAACGTTGAGGGAACGTTCGTGTGGAAACGTTGGGGGAACGTTAGTGGGGGAACGTTTAGGGATGTTCCCTAAATGTTCCCTCAACAATTCACCCAAATGTTCCCTCAACAATTCACCCAAATGTTCTCTCAACAATTCACCCAAATGTTCCCTCAACAATTCACCCAAATGTTCCCTCAACAATTCACCCAAATGTTCCCTCAACAATTCACCCAAACGTTCCCTCAACAATTCACCCAAATGTTCCCTCAACAATTCACCCAAACGTTTCCTCAACAATTCACCCAAACGTTCCCTCAACAATTCACCCAAACGTTCCCTCAACAATTCACCCAAACGTTCCCTCAACAATTCACCCAAACGTTTCCTCAACAATTTACCCAAACGTTCCCTCAACAATTCACCCAAACGTTTCCTCAACAATTTACCCAAACGTTCCCTCAACAATTCACCCAAACGTTCCCTCAACAATTCACCCAAACGTTCCCTCAACAATTCACCCAACCATTCCCAACAATCTAGCCAAAAATTCCCTCAACTGTTGAGAAAACGTTTGGGTGGATTTTTGAAAAAACGTTTACATTACACGACAGGAGATACCTTAGAAACAACTTTCTTTTTCTTAGAATAGCTCTTTTTTAAAGTAAAAATAGTTCTTGTGTGAAGCTTCCCCAGCATGAATTTTAATAAAAGTGACTGTAAAAAATGTGTAACATGTGTAACAGCTTTGTCTCAGAAGTGTCTTTTTGTTATTACCTTATGGGATAAAAAAATATCGAGATATACAGTGTATCACAAAAGTGAGTACACCCCTCAAATTTCTGCAAATATTTCATTATATCTTTTCATGGGACAACACTATAGACATGAAACTTGGATATAACTTAGAGTAGTCAGTGTACAGCTTGTATAGCAGTGTAGATTTACTGTCTTCTGAAAATAACTCAACACACAGCCATTAATGTCTAAATAGCTGGCAACATAAGTGAGTACACCCCACAGTGAACATGTCCAAATTGTGCCCAAATGTGTCGTTGTCCCTCCCTGGTGTCATGTGTCAAGGTCCCAGGTGTAAATGGGGAGCAGGGCTGTTAAATTTGGTGTTTTGGGTACAATTCTCTCATACTGGCCACTGGATATTCAACATGGCACCTCATGGCAAAGAACTCTCCACAAAGATGGCCTGGGCTATAAGAAGATTGCTAACACCCTGAAACTGAGCTACAGCATGGTGGCCAAGGTCATACAGCGGTTTTCCAGGACAGGTTCCAGGACAGGCTTCGCCAGGGTCGACCAAAGAAGTTGAGTCCACGTGTTCGGCGTCATATCCAGAGGTTGGCTTTAAAAAATAGACACATGAGTGCTGCCAGCATTGCTGCAGAGGTTGAAGACGTGGGAGGTCACCCTGTCAGTGCTCAGACCATACGCTGCACACTGCATCAACTCGGTCTGCATGGTCGTCATCCCAGAAGGAAGCTGACGCACAAGAAAGCCCGCAAACAGTTTGCTGAAGACAAGCAGTCCAAGAACATGGATTACTGGAATGCCCTGTGGTCTGACGAGACCAAGATAAACTTGTTTGGCTCAGATGGTGTCCGGCGCCCTGGTGAGAAGTACCAAGACAACTGTATCTTGCCTACAGTCAAGCATGGTGGTGGTAGCATCATGGTCTTGGGCTGCATGAGTGTTGCTGGCACTGGGGAGCTGCAGTTCATTGAGGGAAACATGAATTCCAACATGTACTGTGACATTCTGAAACAGAGCATGATCCCCTCCCTTCGAAAACTGGGCTTCATGGCAGTTTTCCAACAGGATAACGACCCCAAACACAACCTCCAAGATGACAACTGCCTTGCTGAGGAAGCTGAAGGTAAAGGGGATGGACTAAACCCAATTGAGCACCTGTGGCGCATCCTCAAGTGGAAGGTGGAGGAGTTCAAGGTGTCTAACATCCACCAGCTCCGTGATGTCATCATGGAGGAGTGGAAGAGGATTCCAGTAGCAACCTGTGCAGCTCTGGTGAATTCCATGCCCAGGAGGGTTAAGGCAGTGCTGGATAATAATGGTGGTCACACAAAAGATTGACACTTTGGGCACAATTTGGACATGTTCACTGTGGGGTGTACTCACTTATGTTGCCAGCTATTTAGACATTAATGGCTGTGTGTTGAGTTATTTTCAGAAGACAGTAAATCTACACTGTTATACAAGTTGTACACTGACTACTCTAAGTTATATCCAAGTTTTATTTCTATAGTGTTGTCCCATGAAAAGATATAATAAAATATTTGCAGAAATGTGAGGGGTGTACTCACTTTTGTGATACACTGTATATCGTATATCGCCGTTCAGCGAAAAAATATCGAGATATTATTTCTGATCCATATCGCCCAGCCCTACTGGTAAGGTAAGGCTGTACCATTCCCTTACCAAGCCATTCACTGACCACATTCAGCATTTAGCAAACGCATCTAGCAAAGCGACTTACAGTACTGTGACAGTATATTGTTTAAGCAATTGAGGGTTAAGGGCCTTGCTCAGTGACCCAACAGTGGCAACTTGGAAGTGGTAGGGCTTGAACCAGCGACCTTTTGATTTCTAGTCCAGTACCTTAACTGCTAGGCTACAACTGCCCTGTTTGGCTGTGGACGTTGTATTTATTGACTTATTTCACAGTGAATCTTTATTCTAAGCGCGCAATTTGACCCATTTTGGCCCTCTAGTCATTTCCAATCACCACTTCCCCTTCTTTTTTGGCTTTTTTCAGACTAGCACTCGCCCCCTCCGACACCTTTACTCCAGCTAGCAAAGCTGTTCCACTTCTCAAGGAAAACTCCTTTCCGACCTTAACTTACTCAGACACAACTCATTGTGTCTGTTGAGTGCCAGCCAGGCCAGAACCCCTACAGGTGGTCAATCATTTAGGTCCGTACCGTTCTTTTGGTGTACACCACACATGCCATGAAACACATGAAGTGTTTTCTGTTTCACAATTAATGTCAGGCAGGGCAGTTGTAGCCTAATGGTTAAGGTACTGGACTAACAATCAAAAGGTCGCTGGTTCAAGTCACACCACTGCCAGGTTGCTGCTGTTGGGCTTTTGAGCAAGGCCCTAAATTCTCAATTGCTTAGACAGTATGCTGTTACACTACTGTAGGTTGCTTTGGATAAAGGCGTCTGCTAAATCCCGAAAATATATATATGAATATTTGTTTATTTGGATGTGATGTTTCACAAGGTAATTTTAGAATGTTGAATTAATTAAGCCGACAAAATAAGCATATTTATATGACTGAACAACAGTTGCTTTGTATGGAGCCTGGCCACTGTTACTTTAAAGCTAGGCAATCTGCTGTAACCAGGGCTTTAAATGCCATCAGGAACTTTCCATGGTGCTGAAGTAGCAACTTCAGTTCCTCAAAGTCAGCATCCACTTCATTGCATAGATTTGATTGCAAGTACATAAATATTCTTGTCCATGCTTGTACTCTCAGCACAAACCCCCATCAACAAGCAGCAAGTTTGTTTACCGGCACAAACAGAGCGACTGATGGTATCAAAGTTGTCTTGGTGTATTTGTGTGTGTGTGTGTGTGTGTGTGTGTGTGTGTGTGTATACATCAGATAGAAAATATAGAATTATGTTTATTTATAAGGAATGTATAAATGTATGATGATATTGATACACAAAATGAACATCAATAAATATATGAAGGCCAGTACTGAAAGATTGCTAGAGTGTGTTTTTAAACATGTCAGGCCGAGGAAATGTCATGAATGTCAGACAGTGTGCATCCTGTCAGAAGCACTTAAGTCTGTCCTAGTTATATCGCCAAGGGTTCGAAGGACATGAGAGAGCTGAAGAAAATAAACAATAAAAGTGGTTGCTGGATTTTTACTTCATGTGGTGTATGTCACTATATAAATGACAGAGCTTTAGGCTTCACTGCTTTTAAACATATTGCTCTTTTTAGTAGTGTATAATTACACCAATAAAGCAAGCTATTTCTTTTTTTCTAAAGTAGGGAATCTATCATACTTAAAAAAAAACTTTCTGCATAGATGTAGAGAATAAAGGAATAAGAGAAGTTTTTTGTAATTAAAAAATAAAGAGAAGAGGAAGGGGGAGTGGAATAAATTGAGATATGACTGAAAGAAGGTGAGGGATGAAGCTGTTAAAGATGAACAGAACGGTTACAGATGAAAAAAGAGGAAAAAAGGAGAAGAAATCATTCTCACTTTAAACCTTAATGCATGACTGTGTTTTAAACAAATCTAAAATAAATTCAAGTAGGTTATGCTTATATAGAAAACCATAATATTTCATAGGCATATAAAACAAAATCTTTTGTCATAAGATAAGCCAACTCTGTGAGGAATGCTTATAAGGCATAGCCAGCAGTAAATTAAATAAATACTGACTGCAAAAGCAAAATCACCATAATTTAATGCTGAAACGTTCATATGTACTTCAAAATTGAATAACAACCATATCAAAATGTGCCCAGGTGTATCATTACTCATTATTTCTATTCCTAGTTTGATATCACTTTCTTCTATTTTGCACACCATCCAGGTCAGTGTTCCTTTCTGAAAATTTATACATATAAATAACACTTAATGTAAATAACACTTAATGTAAATAAGAACATTGTTTGTGTGTAAAGCAAATAACACACAAAGATACGTTCCAACAGAGTGCAGTTTAATGCCTGCTCACTCGGCAACTGCCGTAACAAGGTGCATCTTGATGACATCATTAACATGTGTCACTAATCTACAACTTATCTGCAACAGCCATTCAGAAATTAAAACACACTGATCTACTTTTAGCATTTTAAAAAATCATCTACTACTGTCACATCTAAAAACACTGTTTAAACACAATAAAAATAATCTACTACTGTCACATCTAAAAACACTTTAAACACAATAAAAATAATCTACTACTGTCACATCTAAAAACACTGTTTAAACACAATAAAAATAATCTACTACTGTCACATCTAAAAACACTGTTTAAACACAGTAAAAATCATCTACTGTCACATCTAAAAACACTTTAAACACAATAAAAATCATCTACTACTGTCACATCTAAAAACACTGTTTAAACACAATAAAAATAATCTACTACTGTCACATCTAAAAACACTGTTTAAACACAGTAAAAATAATCTACTACTGTCACATCTAAAAACACTGTTTAAACACAATAAAAATCATCTACTACTGTCACATCTAAAAACACTGTTTAAACACAGTAAATATAATCTACTACTGTCACATCTAAAAACACTGTTTAAACACAATAAAAATCATCTACTACTGTCACATCTAAAAACACTGTTTAAACACAATAAAAATCATCTACTACTGTCACATCTAAAAACACTGTTTAAACACAGTAAAAATCATCTACTACTGTCACATCTAAAAACACTGTTTAAACACAGTAAAAATAATCTACTACTCACATCTAAAAACACTGTTTAAACACAGTAAAAATCATCTACTACTGTCACATCTAAAAACACTGTTTAAACACAATAAAAATCATCTACTACTGTCACATCTAAAAACACTGTTTAAACACAATAAAAATCATCTACTACTGTCACATCTAAAAACACTGTTTAAACACAGTAAAAATAATCTACTACTCACATCTAAAAACACTGTTTAAACACAGTAAAAATAATCTACTACTGTCACATCTAAAAACACTGTTTAAACACAGTAAAAATCATCTACTACTGTCACATCTAAAAACACTGTTTAAACACAGTAAAAATCATCTACTACTGTCACATCTAAAAACACTTTAAAAACAATAAAAATAATCTACTACTGTCACATCTAAAAACACTGTTTAAACACAGTAAAAATCATCTACTACTGTCACATCTAAAAACACTGTTTAAACACAATAAAAATCATCTACTACTGTCACATCTAAAAACACTGTTTAAACACAATAAAAATAATCTACTACTGTCACATCTAAAAACACTTTAAAAACAATAAAAATCATCTACTACTGTCACATCTAAAAACACTGTTTAAACACAATAAAAATCATCTACTACTGTCACATCTAAAAACACTGTTTAAACACAATAAAAATCGACACAGAAATGATCCAGACCACTCCGCCTAGGGATCGAACCCTGGACCTTCTTGTTGTGAGGCCACAGTGCTACCCACCGAGCCGGCTGTCTAAAGTATTCAGTATGAAATAGTAGGCTGCCTAAATTATACCATATAAGCTGTATATACTGTATAGTATTCTACCCACCCCATTTCCAGAATAGTTGGAACACTTTCTAAAAATGCAATAAAATAAAAAAACTAATTTGTTAAATTGCTTGAATTTTATTTAACTGATAAAAGTACAAAGAAAGTGTTTTTGCTGACAAACCTGAATTGTATTTAAAACCATATAATGTATTTTGACTATTTTCCTCTCCATTTCCAGAACATAGGTTGGCATTTCGACAAAATTTTAACCCAGTAAGGATGAACTAACATAATATTGGATCATTTTTACAAGTCAAGTCAAGTCAAATTTATTTATATAGTACTCGTCTCATCCAGCAGGAGCAGCATTGTGGGAATGGCAGTCTTGACTTTATTCCTTAACCTCGGGTGGGTAAACAGGTTCCCATCAGAAGGACCTCGGGGTAAAACAACAGAAACTGTAGTTAAAAATGTAAAATGTGAGTTGAGAAAAATATCAGTTTTACAGTAATGTAGCTTTTCATCATTCATCATTTTTTAATTGTACATTATTCCCAAAAGCTTCCTTCTAATGTTTATTTATAGTTTTACCTACAAACACTATTTCCTAAAATGTTGGGACACTTTGTAAAATGCTTATTTCGGAAGGACAGAAAGGCAGTGGAAACGTGCTGTGGTCAGATAAAGCTATGCTTCAGCTTGTTTTTGAGAAAAATGAACGTTGAGGTCTTCATGTCATGTTTTCACTGACAAACTGAATTGTATTTTGAACCATAGAATGTATTCTGACCTTTTGTATTTTCTTCTTCATTTCTTCAGAACACGCAGAGAGGACCTTCTCAGTCACTCTGACCTGTCGTGGACCATGCATCCCTCCTGGCAAACATCATATTTCTTCCTCCCTCTTCTTTTTCTCATCTCTTTTTCTATTCCCTCCAATGCAAGCTCCCATGACATAGATTCCCTTAATGGCAGCTGTTCTCAGGGTGATGTCTGCACTGAGGGTGTAATCCTACCAGTATGGAACCCTCAAAATCCTTCTGTGGGGGACAAGGTGGCTCGTGCCATTGTCTACTTTGTGGCATTGGTGTACATGTTTCTGGGGATGTCGATCATTGCGGATCGATTCATGTCCTCTATCGAGGTGATCACCTCCCAAGAAAAGGAGATCACCATAAAGAGGCCAAATGGTGAGACCACCACAGCTACGGTGCGCATCTGGAATGAAACTGTGTCCAATCTGACCCTCATGGCCCTTGGCTCCTCAGCACCTGAAATCCTCCTCTCGGTTATTGAGGTCTGTGGACACCAGTTTGAGGCTGGAGACCTTGGCCCAAGTACCATTGTGGGCAGTGCTGCGTTTAACATGTTTGTCATCATTGGAATCTGTGTTCACGTGGTGCCTGATGGAGAGACCCGGAGGGTGAAGCACCTGCGAGTCTTCTTTGTAACAGCAGCATGGAGTGTTTTTGCCTATGTGTGGCTTTATGTCATTCTCTGCTTGTCATCCCCTGGTGAGGTAGAGGTCTGGGAGGCTGTGCTTACCTTCCTTTTTTTCCCAGTTTGTGTGGTACAGGCGTGGGTGGCTGACCGACGCCTATTCATTTACAAGTACGGCCGCAAGAGGTACCGTGCAGATAAGAGCCGTGGCATTGTTGTGGAGACAGAGGGAGGGGATGAGGGGGTAAAGGAGACAGCCTTCACCAAGATGGACATCCTTGAGCTGGATGGAATGGCAGCTCATTTGGATGGCATGCTGGGAGGAGAGGATGGACTTGGAGGAAGGGATCAAGAGGATGAGGCTAGGAGAGACATGGCCAGAACGCTGAAAGAGCTCAAGCAGAGACACCCAGATAAAGACATGGAGCAACTCATAGAGATGGCCAACTACCAGGTATGGTTAGGTTAATAAAGGTCAATTAGCATAGGGATGCGTTTTGATGAAATATAACCCTGTAAGGATAAATTAACTTAATATTAGGTCATTTTAACACTAAGGTGGCTGTTTGGTATAGAAATGCTTAGAAATGTAGTTTTGTTATCACAAAAATGTATTTAACAGGACTTTTACTGGGATTTTAAAGATTAGTTGATGTCAATGATGGTGCTGTAACACCAGTGTAATAAAACCAGTGACAATTTCTTATAAAACTTTGAGAACTTTCAGATTATTTTTCATTAAGGTCAATTATCACACACATTGTGTGAATGAACCTTTTACAGTATGGGCCGATCTTTACTTTTTAAAATGTACTTCTACAGTCAAGTGGGGAAGTCAGCACACCCCTTTCACCTTCTCCATGTTTTATTACGTTACAGACTCATTTTATAATAGATCGAGTTCTTTTTTTGCTTCAAACATCTACACACAATCACCAATAATTACAAAGTGAAAACAGTGTTTAGAAAATGTTATTTTATTTTACTGACAAAAATCCTTTATTTAGAGGTTACATACACCGATCATACATAACATTATGACCACCTCCTTGTTTCTACACTCACTGTCCATTTTATCAGCTCAACTTACCATATAGAAGCACTTTGTAGTTCTACAATTACTGACTGTAGTCCATCTGTTTCTCTACATACTTTTTTAGCCTGCTTCCACTCTGTTCTTCAATGGTCAGGACCCCCACAGGACCACTACAGAGTAGGTATTATTTGGGTGGTGGATCATTCAGAGCACTGCAGTGACACTGACGTGGTGGTGTGTTAGTGTGTGTTGTGCTGGTAAGAGTGGATCAGACACAGCAGCGCTGCTGGAGTTTTAAATACCGTGTCCACTCACTGTCCACTCTATTAGACACTCCTACCTAGTTGGTTCACCTTGTAGATGTAAAGTCAGAGACGATCGCTCATCTATTGCTGCTGTTTGAGTTGGTCATCTTCATTCTTCTAGACCTTCATGAGTGGTCACAGGACCCTGCCCACGTGGCGCTGTTGGCTGGATAATTTTGGTTGGTGGACTATTGTCAGTCCAGCAGGATTCATGTATTTACTGTCTTAGCTAATAAAAGCTATCTATACTAGAATATGTAAACAGCTTGCAAGCAAATAGTATTGGATATATTCAAGATTCAAGAGCCTAATCTTTGGTTGTCTTTCAAAAGATCAGTAAATATGTTTTTGGCTACAAACACTTACAAATGTCAGTAGTTTCTGTCAAATTCCATAGTAAATAAATTTTTGACCCATGTTGTGCATTAGAAGGGTAGTGATACAAAAATGATTTTTATTAAAAAAGTAAAAAATATAAAACTGAAATAAGGATTTGTGATGATCAAAAACAAGTTAATTGAGGAATTCATGAAAGCTTGAATGATGAAATTAATTTTTGCAAAGACATAGAAAATAAAAACTCAGTTGGGTCACTTTTGACGCAGGTTGTGCATCAAAGGGTTAAACTCCATCAGCACTGCTGTGTCATATCCACTCATACCAGCACAACACACACTAACACACCACCACCATATCAGTGTCGCTGCAGTGCTGAGAATGATCCACCACCCAAATAATACCTACTCTGCAATGGTCCTGTGGGGGTCCTGACCATTGAAGAACAGGGTGAAAGCAGGCTAAAAAAGCATGCAGAGAAACAGATGGACTACAGTCAGTAATTGTAGAAGTACAAAGTGCTTCTATATGGTAAGTTGAGCTGATAAAATGGACAGTGAGTGTAGAAACAAGGAGGTGGTCATAATGTTATGTATGATCAGTGTATGTAACCCCTAAATAAAGGATTTTTGTCAGTAAAATAAAATAACATATTTTCTAAACACTGTTTTCACTTTGTAATTATTGGTGATTGTGTGTAGATGTTTGAAGCAATAAAGTTATATTATAGAATGAGTCTGTAACGTAATAAAACAGGGAGAAGGTGAAAGGGGTGTGCAGACTTTCCCAGCCCTGATTAACAAGGTTTTTTATATTTAATATGTAAAACCTTCATAACATCTGCAAAAATGAGCTCAGAGGATTTTTAATGTGACATGTAATTTAGAGGAATGTACTTAAAAATCTTTCTATATCTATAAAAAATAAAGTGCCACACAACGTATTGAGAAGAGAGTTTCAGACAGCCAGCATTCAATATTTATTTTTTCAATCATAAATTCTAAAGTGCAGGAAATGTGTAGGCGTTAATTTAATTTAATTACTTTTTAAATGTGTAGGTGTATATTCAATTAATATTTTATCATCAAAGCTGCAATTATCAATGCCCTGACGAATGTCATATGATATTATTTTTTATTTGCACACTATTCCAAAAAGCTTCTATCTAATGTTTATTTGTAGTTTTATCTACAAACACTATTTCCAGAAATGTTGGGACACTTTATAAAATGCTCATTTTAGATAGACAGAAAGACAATGGAAACATGTCCTGCGGTCAGATGAAGCTATGTTTCAGCTTGTTTTTGAGAGGTCTTTATGCCTAAGACAAAAAGGGCCAAGGTGATGTTTTTTTCTGTGAAGACCATGGTTATTTTAGCAAGTCAATGCCAGACCTCATTTTGAAAGCAGTACAGCAGTGTGTCTTTATAGACACAGTGTGCATGTGCTTGACTGGCCTGCCTGCAGTCTAGATCTTTCACCTTTTAAAAATGCATGGCACCTCATGCAAATTAGAATCAGACAACATTCGGTCAGTGACAGTTTGGTTAGTGAAACACTGGAAATATTTCCTTAATTTCATCAGTTTAATAAAGATTAAAGATGAAATGAACAAATTACAGATTTAAAGAAAAAAAGGTATGCATTTTCTCCCCATTTTCCTCCTGATTTTGCGTAGTCAGTTTGTCTTCCACTGCTGAAAGTCAATTTGTCTTCCTCTTCCGCCAATCAGTGTCCGTACACAGCGTATGAAGACCCACTCACCCACACATAGTCCGGCCCCCACCCTGCAGATACGGTGGCCAATTAGTATTTGCTCCAGGCACTGCCAGTTATGCCCACCGGATGGCGCCCAGCCGACCAGTGGCAACACCAAGTTTCTTACTGAGGAGTTCAGAATCTCGGTGCTGGTGTGCTAGCGCAATATCCCACTGCGCCACCTGGGCACCAAATTACAGATTCTTGTCTTTATTGTATTTTACAAAATGTTTCACGCTTCCAGAAATGGGGTTTGTAATTATTATCAGGCATTAGGTCTGCTCTTGTATTTTCATGTACATCATAGGGATACGACAGTTTTTTTCTGAGCTTATACTAAAAGTCATGTCTACAGTTATTTCCAAAATGAATATTGAATGAGTATTGGAATATTTACATCCTTTGTAAAGATGAGTCAAGGGGTGATGAAAAATGTCTTTGTATTTTATTAGCCCAATCTTACACTCCCACACTAACAATATGAGAAATGTCAAACGTTGAATTATTAATCCCCCTGCACAAAATCTATGTGGAAGTCTTTGAGTAGCTCTTTAGTCCAGAGATCCATAGATCTTCTGCAGTCTGTATTCCAATGTGCAGAATTAGGGTATTTTCATCACACATACAAAACTATACAAACAAAACTTAAGAGCTTAATACTTCAAACAAAATAAATCATATTAAGAATACACTTTACATAAAACACCTTCTAAACAAATGCCCTTAACCTTCATTTCTAGTGAATTTTAAGTCAACATGTAAAGATGCGGTGGTTTGGCAGAAAACAGAAACTCACCCCCGAATTGATTCTGGCCCCAACTGTGGCTGAACAGAAATAGTACAAAATGGTGTAACAAACAAAAAGAACACACAAGTAAAGTATCACCCTAGGCGGGATTCAAACAGAGACTGTGAACATCTAAGGGTGATCGCTTTACAGCATGAGATATGTGGTAGAAAAAGGAAGAAAAAGGGAAAAATGATTCAAAAGCAGTGATGAGTGGGTGGGGAACTGACTCACTCAATGAATTAAACCAATAACGACAAAAACTATCTGAAGCAGTGGAAAGACAGCAGTTGGTACTAGCTAATGGATCCACCAGTGCAGTCCTGAAAAAATAGAGGAAATCGCTTAATGATGCAGAAGTTAATCCTCAGGGATTGGACATCAGACAAAACTAAAAATGCAAATGCAAAATATTTGAAAGACAATATTAAGAAATGCGAGGTATGGCAGTGTCAGCCACTTATCTTAGCGGCTGGGTCAGTGGTAAAATAAAGACTTGGTGCCGCTGAGCTGTTCTGGCTTCATTAAATAGAATGAAGAATAAGCACTAATAAGTGCTGTCACCCTGGGATTTGCAGTTATTTTAGAACTACAGTGAGTTGCTCTGTGCGTTTTGCCATGGTAAAATGCGGTCAAATGAGCGTGACCCAAAACAGTACACTTTAAGAAATATAAAATAAACATACAAGACCCAAGATCTGCAGCAAAGACATTAAATGTGTTGCAATAATGTGCATATTATTTGGATTTCAAATGAAATAACATAATTTCATGGTCATTTCCTCAGGTGCTAATGCAGCAGCAAAAGAGCAGAGCGTTTTACCGCATCCAGGCCACAAGGATGATGACTGGAGCTGGAAATATCTTAAAAAAGCATGCAGCTGATCAGGCCCGGAAGGTGGTGAGCAGTGGAGAGGCACGGGAGCAGGAGGATGATCCCTATACCACCCGCCTAGAATTTGAGCCTGCGCTCTACCAGTGCTTTGAAAACTGTGGCTCTCTGAAACTGACAGTGGGGAGGCATGGGGGGGATGTGAACTGTACGGTTAAGGTGATTTTATTATTCATTTTTTTATTAGGGTAAGCTGGCATTCTGACCAGATTTTAAGAAAATGTGAAAGCAACTGTAAACGTAAAACAAATATGTCATATATATTCAGCAAATTAAGGAAAGTGGCTTTCTGTGTGAGTGTTTGTATATTCAGCGTGTGTTTGTGTGAGAGAGTGCAGTAGAGCCCAATTGTGCTAATATCTGCTAATAACTGTTTTAGAATTACTTTAATCAGTTTAAGCCATTTGCTAATCTTTGCAGCTTAGCTAATGTGGTGGTGTTGTGTTTTAATGTTATCTTGATTTTCATTGTTTACCACTGCTTTAGCCTGGTCAGGATAAGGTGGGAAGAGTTGGGGTCAGGTTTCCTCGGAATCACTAAGCGCAATGCAGTAACACACTTAGGACAGGACGCCAGTCCATTGCAGGGCCTTGGCCATCCCCCAAATAGCCAATCATGTCTGTATGTAGACGTCTGACCTGCCAGTTTAAATCCTGGATCCCAGCAGTAGTGAGCTAGCGCAGTATACCGCTGAGCCAGTCGAGCACCCTGCTGTAAAGGGTGTTTTAAATAGTCACCACTGAGTAAGTTTATGTTCTGCTTGCTTAATACTTACAGTAAGCTAATGATCAAGGGTGCAAGGCTTCAACATATTAAGGACAGTGCATGACAGATACTGAAATGTGAGACTAGGGTCAGAGCATCTCCAAAACTGCAGGTCACGTGGGGTGTTTCTGGTCTGCAGTGGTCAGTATCTATCAAAAGTGGTCCAGGGAAGGAACAGTGGTAAACAAATGACAGGGTCATGGGCGGCCAAGGCTCTCTGATGCACATGGCAAGCAAAGGCTGGTCTGTGTGGTCTGATCCAACAGACGAGCTACTGTAGCTCAAATTGCTGAAGAAGTTAATGCTGGTTCTGATAGAAAGGTGTCAGAATACACAGTGCATCACAGTTGCAGGGCTGTTTTGGCAGCAAAAGGGGGACCAACACAATATTGGGAAGGTGGTCATAATGTTATGCCTTATTGGTGTATATATATATATATATATATATATATATATATATATACAGTGTATCACAAAAGTGAGTACACCCCTCACATTTCTGCAAATATTTCATTATATCTTTTCATGGGACAACACTATAGACATGAAACTTGGATATAACTTAGAGTAGTCAGTGTACAACTTGTATAGCAGTGTAGATTTACTGTCTTCTGAAAATAACTCAACACACAGCCATTAATGTCTAAATAGCTGGCAACATAAGTGAGTACACCCCACAGTGAACATGTCCAAATTGTGCCCAAATGTGTCGTTGTCCCTCCCTGGTGTCATGTGTCAAGGTCCCAGGTGTGAATAAGGAGCAGGGCTGTTAAATTTGGTGTTTTGGGTACAATTCTCTCATACTGGCCACTGGATATTCAACATGGCACCTCATGGCAAAGAACTCTCTGAGGATGTGAGAAATAGAATTGTTGCTCTCCACAAAGATGGCCTGGGCTATAAGAAGATTGCTAACACCCTGAAACTGAGCTACAGCATGGTGGCCAAGGTCATACAGCGGTTTTCCAGGACAGGTTCCACTCGGAACAGGCTTCGCCAGGGTCGACCAAAGAAGTTGAGTCCACGTGTTCGGCGTCATATCCAGAGGTTGGCTTTAAAAAATAGACACATGAGTGCTGCCAGCATTGCTGCAGAGGTTGAAGACGTGGGAGGTCAGCCTGTCAGTGCTCAGACCATACGCCGCACACTGCATCAACTCGGTCTGCATGGTCGTCATCCCAGAAGGAAGCTGACGCACAAGAAAGCTCGCAAACAGTTTGCTGAAGACAAGCAGTCCAAGAACATGGATTACTGGAATGCCCTGTGGTCTGACGAGACCAAGATAAACTTGTTTGGCTCAGATGGTGTCCAGCATGTGTGGCGGCGCCCTGGTGAGAAGTACCAAGACAACTGTATCTTGCCTACAGTCAAGCATGGTGGTGGTAGCATCATGGTCTTGGGCTGCATGAGTGTTGCTGGCACTGGGGAGCTGCAGTTCATTGAGGGAAACATGAATTCCAACATGTACTGTAACATTCTGAAACAGAGCATGATCCCCTCCCTTCGAAAACTGGGCCTCATGGCAGTTTTCCAACAGGATAACGACCCCAAACACAACCTCCAAGATGACAACTGCCTTGCTGAGGAAGCTGAAGGTAAAGGTGATGGACTAAACCCAATTGAGCACCTGTGGCGCATCCTCAAGTGGAAGGTGGAGGAGTTCAAGGTGTCTAACATCCACCAGCTCCGTGATGTCATCATGGAGGAGTGGAAGAGGATTCCAGTAGCAACCTGTGCAGCTCTGGTGAATTCCATGCCCAGGAGGGTTAAGGCAGTGCTGGATAATAATGGTGGTCACACAAAATATTGACACTTTGGGCACAATTTGGACATGTTCACTGTGGGGTGTACTCACTTTTGTTGCCAGCCATTTAGACATTAATGGCTGTGTGTTGAGTTATTTTCAGAAGACAGTAAATCTACACTGCTATACAAGCTGTACACTGACTACTCTAAGTTATATCCAAGTTTCATGTCTATAGTGTTGTCCCATGAAAAGATATAATGAAATATTTGCAGAAATGTGAGGGGTGTACTCACTTTTGTGATACACTGTATATATATATATATATATACAGTGTATCACAAAAGTGAGTACACCCCTCACATTTCTGCAAATATTTTATTATATCTTTTCATGGGAAAACACTATAGACAAGAAACTTGGATATAACTTAGAGTAGTCAGTGTACAACTTATATAGCAGTGTAGATTTACTGTCTTCTGAAAATAACTCAACACACAGCCATTAATGTCTAAATAGCTGGCAACATAAGTGAGTACACCCCACAGTGAACATGTCCAAATTGTGCCCAAAGTGTCAATATTTTGTGTGACCACCATTATTATCCAGCACTGCCTTAACCCTCCTGGGCATGGAATTCACCAGAGCTGCACAGGTTGCTACTGGAATCCTCTTCCACTCCTCCATGATGACATCACGGAGCTGGTGGATGTTAGACACCTTGAACTCCTTCACCTTCCACTTGAGGATGCGCCACAGGTGCTCAATTGGGTTTAGTCCATCACCTTTACCTTCAGCTTCCTCAGCAAGGCAGTTGTCATCTTGGAGGTTGTGTTTGGGGTCGTTATCCTGTTGGAAAACTGCCATGAGGCCCAGTTTTTGAAGGGAGGGGATCATGCTCTGTTTCAGAATGTCACAGTACATGTTGGAATTCATGTTTCCCTCAATTAACTGCAGCTCCCCAGTGCCAGCAACACTCATGCAGCCCAAGACCATGATGCTACCACCACCATGCTTGACTGTAGGCAAGATACAGTTGTCTTGGTACTTCTCACCAGGGCGCCGCCACACATGCTGGACACCATCTGAGCCAAACAAGTTTATCTTGGTCTCGTCAGACCACAGGGCATTCCAGTAATCCATGTTCTTGGACTGCTTGTCTTCAGCAAACTGTTTGCGGGCTTTCTTGTGCGTCAGCTTCCTTCTGGGATGACGACCATGCAGACCGAGTTGATGCAGTGTGCGGCGTATGGTCTGAGCACTGACAGGCTGACCTCCCACGTCTTCAACCTCTGCAGCAATGCTGGCAGCACTCATGTGTCTATTTTTTAAAGCCAACCTCTGGATATGACGCCGAACACGTGGACTCAACTTCTTTGGTCGACCCTGGCGAAGCCTGTTCCGAGTGGAACCTGTCCTGGAAAACCGCTGTATGACCTTGGCCACCATGCTGTAGCTCAGTTTCAGGGTGTTAGCAATCTTCTTATAGCCCAGGCCATCTTTGTGGAGAGCAACAATACTATTTCTCACATCCTCAGAGAGTTCTTTGCCATGAGGTGCCATGTTGAATATCCAGTGGCCAGTATGAGAGAATTGTACCCAAAACACCAAATTTAACAGCCCTGCTCCCCATTTACACCTGGGACCTTGACACATGACACCAGGGAGGGACAACGACACATTTGGGCACAATTTGGACATGTTCACTGTGGGGTGTACTCACTTATGTTGCCAGCTATTTAGACATTAATGGCTGTGTGTTGAGTTATTTTCAGAAGACAGTAAATCTACACTGCTATACAAGTTGTACACTGACTACTCTAAGTTATATCCAAGTTTCATGTCTATAGTGTTGTCCCATGAAAAGATATAATGAAATATTTGCAGAAATGTGAGGGGTGTACTCACTTTTGTGATACACTGTATATATACATATATGTATATATTTAGCCTGTGCCAAGATGGTGGCTTTAGGTGATGATAAACTTTAGTTTGTTTGCAAACTTTAGTAGCAATTAGCAAAAAGAAAACAGTGTGGTATTCTTTAATATTTGTCTAATGCAGGGTTATATTCTTTCCTTTTTTTAACCTGTGTACCTCAGGTCAACTATCGTACAGAAGATGGCACTGCCAACGCAGGCTCTGATTATGAATTTGCTGAAGGCACGCTGGTCTTTAAGCCTGGAGAGACCCTAAAAGAAGTAACTGTGGGCATAATTGATGATGATATATTTGAGGAGGATGAGCACTTCTACGTGCACCTAAGCAACCCTCGTGTTGTGAGTGGGACGGACGCCCAGCCGTCAGACAGTGCAGCGTCAGCGCACAAAGCGGCCCTGGGAGAAGCTCACACGGCAACAGTGACCATCTACGACGACGACCATGCAGGCATCTTTACGTTTGAAAGTGAATCAGAGCGAGTCAGTGAGAGTGTGGGTGTCATGCAGGTGAAGGTCCAGAGGACATCCGGCGCCAGAGGTTTGGTTGCTGTACCCTATCGCACCGTAGATGGCACGGCCCGTGGTGGGGAGGACTATGAGGAAACGTCTGGAAAACTAGAGTTTCAGAATGATGAGACCATGTGAGTAGGCAAATGTTTTCTTAAAATTACTGCACACCTACCATGATCACACTTTTTAAAACGATTGTTGAGGGTTAAAGCAATTTTGACTTGGCATAATGTGCAACATAATTTATTCATTTAGTTTTGAAGCAGGGCATTCATGTAAAACTGTAAAAAATTGTGACAGTTGGTACAGAGTGACACTGGAAAAGCTGTTGCTTTATCGTACATGGCAAGAAGTCATTGGGCCCTAAAAAAACCTACTTTTTGGGGTTAAAGGAATACCACTCCTGTCTCCTTTGTCAAATGTGAGGGCAAGTGTTCACCGTCCTTTATGCATATTGATCTGCTTAATAACATAAAACACGAAAGCTAAGGAGTGTTTTTTTGTTAATTAGAACATCATGCGCCCAGGTGGCGCAGCGGGATTTTCCACTAGCACACCAGCACCGAGTTTCTGAACTCCTCGGTTCGGAACTCAGTGTTGCCACCGGTCGGGTGGGTGCCATCTGGCGGGCATAATTGGCAGTGCCTGCAACAGATACTAATTGGCCCCGGTACCTGCAGGGTGGGGGATGGACTATGTGTGGGTGAGTGGGTAAGGATCCTGATTGGTGGAAGAGATGCCTGTGCCGAATGCAGGGGCGAGAAGAGGAGGGCTGTACACGTGTCGACGTGCTCTCCTTGGATGCAATTTGGTATCTCTCAGCAGCGGAAGACAAAATTGAGTAGAAAATGGGTAGAAAATGCATTAAAAACATAATAATAATAATAATTAGAACATCATTTTAAGACTTTGTAGTAAAACAGTGCAAGTGTGTTTTGTTTTGTTTTTTGTTCTTCACAACAATGTTGTAAGATGCCTACAGTACTGGCCTGTTTTTATCTAAAATATATCTTGGGAAAGTGTGATCCTTTATGTGCTCCATGGCTTGGCTGCACAATTACAGTGATTGTAAAAACACTCTCAAGAGTTTGTGTGTTCTGGAGGAGGCTTTCTTCAAGGATGTTCCTGTATTTGTCTGCATTCATCAGTTCTTACCAGTCTCCCTGTCACTGAGAAATACCCCATAGCATGATGCCATCACCTCCATGTTTCACCATAATGGAGTTAATGATGTACAGTGCTTGGTTTTTGCTAGACATAGCGTCTGCCATTCTGCTCAAAGACTTCAATTTTCATCTCATCAGGCCAGAAAATCAGTCCTTCACATGCCATTAAGTGACATTTTACTCAAGAGAGTTTTCCGTTTGCCACTCCGCCATATAGGCCTGATTTATGGAGTGCTGCAGAGATTGTTGTCTGTCTAACAGGCTTTCTTATCTGTATTACTATTGTGTTTTTTTTTTGTTTTTTTTTGTGGCATGGCCTCAAAATTTGTTAGTGATCATGATTGATGATGTGTTTATATACACCGATCAGTCATAAAATTATGACCACCTTCTTAATATTGTGTTGGTCCCCCTTTTGCTGCCCCATATGCAACAAACTGTGTATCCTGACACCTTTCTATCAAAACCAGTATTAATCTCTTCAGCAATTTGAGCTACAGTTGCTCGCCTGTTGTATCGGACCACATGGGCCAGCCTTCGCTCCCCATATTTTATTTTAATTTATTTTAGAATAAAATAAATATCCCTTACATTTCTTTACTGTGTTAAACTACACCTGTTCAAGAGACGGTTTCCGATTTTATGCCGGAATAACCTATTTAAAAGAAATTATAAGCTTTATATATATATATATATATATATATATATATATATATACACACACATTATATATATATATATATATATATATATATACACACACACATATATATATATATATATATATGGGTCATGGACACACCGATCAGCCATAACATTAAAACTACCTCCTTGTGTCTACACTCCACTTATCATATAGAAGCACTTTACAATTACTGACTGTAGTCCATTTGTTTCTCTGCATGCTTTGTTAGCCCCCTTTCATGCTGTTCTTCAATGGTCAGGACCCCCACAGGACCACCACAGAGCAGGTATTATTTGGGTGGTGGGGCATTCTCAGCACTGCAGTGACAATGACATGGCGGGGGGGTGTTAGTGTGTGTTGTGCTGGTATGAGTGGATAAGACACAGCAGCGCTTTGTCACTGCTGAACTGAGAATAGTCCACCAACCAAAAATATATCCAGCCAACAGCGTCCTGTGACCACTGATGAAGGTTTAGAAGATGACCAACTCAAACAGCAGCAATAGATGAGCGATCGTCTCTGACTTTACATCTACAAGGTGGACCAACTAGGCAGGAGTGTCTAATAGAGTGGACAGTGAGTGGACACGGTATTTAAAAACTCCAGCAGTGCTGCTGTGTCTGATCCACTCATACCAGCACAACACACACTAACACACCACCACCATGTCAGTGTCACTGCAATAATGTGGTGGTCTCTTTCATTTTTTTGATCTTATGTTTTAAATTTTTCTTACATTTAAAATGCTTTCTCCTATCCTTTATTTCATTAACTCTCTGCACACTTTTGTTAACCACCTCAGTTCTCTCTTCATCATTCATCCTAGTGTTACACAATTTCTTCTTCTGCTTTGGCAATGTACAGTAAGCATTATCTCACTCATTCCTGTTCATACCCAATTTCCCACCTTTGCCCTTTTTATTATTCCATCTCTCACTTCACTCAGTGTCTGCCCTTTCATACCCCCTTGCACCTTAGGCCTCCGTGTTTCCCTAAAATTGTATGTGGTTAGACTGAAATATCATCTTCTTGTGCCAGTGCATGTGTGAAAGGTGAGAGATTGTTGAAGGCATCTAAAAATGTACCTCGCTCCAGTGAAAATCAGCAGTGCACTAGATCTGAACTGACAGAATGGAACTGGATGAAGAGAAAGGGCAGGGTAAATAGAGCAGGACGTGACAGTAGTGAAACTTTGTCATCAAGGGCTCAATGTAAGCTATACATCAGCACCTAATGCTACATTAGATGTACTTTAATAATTTAAAACAACTGTGTGTTCAGTCTACAAAGTGGGAAACCATGGATGCCGACAACCTTGTTTTTAATTCAGTCTGTTTTTAATTGAGTAGCAAAAGCTTATGCATAGATAAATAGTCCTTGTTATATATGTTGTAAAAATGTAAAAAATCTTAGATAAATAGATATTCGTCAAGCCCAGTGCATTGGACACTGCAATTTCATGCATTTTTGTGTTTTGTCAAAATCAGCTGGGTCAAAAATGTAAATACAACAACTTAAAGAATTCATTTAGTGGTAAAAATTGATAAAAAAAATCTGTATTACATTTTTTTTTTACATGGCCTCCTAATTTCTCCTTTCAGTAACTATGACAGGTGGTGAGTACAGGTGGTGACTTCTCTGTGCCCAGATAAACAGGATAAGTTTGACGGCACCTATCAGATTAAGCTGCAGGCATTACAATGCAAAAGTGGCAGAATTGGTGGGCTATCAAGTAAAAGGTTGAGAGTTTTAATCCCAGCTCCTCCATGCAGCCACTGTTGGGTCATTGAGCAAGGCCCTTAACCTCTCAGCTCCAGGAGTGCCGTACAATGGCTCTGAAACCAGCTTCAAGACAAGCTGGGATATGCGAAAAAAGAATTTCGTTGTACTATACACGTGTATATGTATTAGGGCTGGGCGATTTTCACGATTAATTCGGTTAATTCGAATGAACGTTTTCACACGATGTTAGAAATTTGACAATCGCGATTGTTTACATACTATATTTTAATGAAAATACCAACATGTCATGAGGCAGAAACTGACCAGACGCTCGCGGAATATAAATCAAATAAAGTTTAATACCAAAAGGGCGAAAACAGTGTACAAAATCAGGTCAGAGTACAAAAACAGTAAACGGAAGACAACAAGGATTATACACGGTAACGGTTAGATTCAGTTATAAGGAGCGCAAACACGATCGGCAAAACAAGACACAAACAGAAGAGTTGAATTAAGAGTGAATCAAACACCGCTGAACTGAATCAAAACTCCGGAGCCGATGAGCGCGATCAGGATTGGCTGACCGGGACATGCTATAGTCACGTGACAGTCCGGGGAAGCATGGGAATTGTAGTCCATATAGTTAGAAGCAGACCGTGCCCCCTCCATCCACCCCCCAGTCACAAGAGGACAAAATCAAAGCTGAGTTGAGTGATTACTTGATGCCCCCCAGTGTAGATGCTGATACAGACTCACTCAGTGGTGTAAACAGCACAGTACAGGCTCGTGTTCCTTTTAAGAAACCTGTAAAGAACTTTTTGTAGTTCTTTTCCTAATGTAAGGAGGTTCTGCTGCACATTATTTAAAATAAGAGTTGTTTGTGAGCTATTCTTATAAAGGATATAGATAATTCAGATTTCTATTTTGTTTTAATTACTGTTAATTATTGTGATATCGTTATTGTTATAAAGTTTGAGCCCCTTGAAAAGAAAATTATAGGTGGTGCTGTTACTATTTTTGCACTTCTGCAGTCTTTTAAATTACAGTGCAAAAAAGAAAAGAAATTTTAGTCTTATTTCAATTGCATTATACAAGAACAAAAAAAAATCGAAATCGTAATCGAGAATCGGTTATAATTTTAAAATAATCGAGATTTTTTTTTTTTTTTTTGCAAAATCGCCCAGCCCTAATATGTATATATGACAAATAAAGGGATTCTATTCTATGTGGAGCACAGCTTTTCATAAGTCAGATATGCCGTCCTAAAAAGGTTGTACAGATGATTTAGGGACCTAAAATTGCTTAGAAATGGTTCCCAGTGACATTCATGAAATTGTTGGAACTTGGATGATTCAGCGGTCTATTAAGCTAGCCCAGCTAGATCCAGGTTCAAACCTCAGCGGTGCTAATGCATGCAATAAAACTAGCCCTCTCTAACCCAGCCCCCACCTTCACCAACCATTTTTTCGAGGCTTTTCCACCATTAGTAGGAATGTCTGGACAATACTACCAATCTTCTTATACCCAGTGCTCTTTTGGTGCAATGAAATTATCTTCCTCCTCTCTCAGCTTTTACTGCAGCGTAGTAGTTTTCACCAAGCAACACAGCTTGAACACATCACAGCTGAAGCAAATAAAGGGTTGTTATTGGGTTCCCAGTGGTTTAATCATGTTGTAACCCAAATTTAGGTCATACAGACTAGCAGTAGGTATTAAGATCAGCAGCAGTATTAACAAAATACCCTGTGACTAATCCTTATAAAAACTTAATTGAAGCAACATCTATATAAATCATTATTTTGTTTAAGGGTTTTACTATCCTGGTCAGGGTTGTGGTGTGTTTGGCAGGTACACACCACACAATATGTGTTAATCATCCTCTCTTATTTTTAGGTTTGTTTGTTTGTTTATTAGGATTTTAACGTCATGTTTTACACTTTGGTTACATTCATAACAGGAACGGTAGTTACTCATTACACAAGGTTCATCAGTTCACAAGGTCACATCGAACACAGTCATGGACAATTTAGTATCTCCAATTCACCTCACTTGCATGTCTTTGGACTGTGGGAGGAAACCAGAGCTCCGGGAGGAAACCCACGCAGACACGGGGAGAACATGCAAACTCCACACAGAAAGGACCCGGACCGCCCCACCTGGGGATCGAACCCATGACCTTCTTGCTGTGAGGCGACAGTACTACCCACTTAGCCACTGTGTCGCCCCTTATTTTTAGGACAATAAATATTAATTTGCAGCATGTCCATGGTTGTTTAACCATATCATAAGTTAGCAGAACAACAATGAACATCAACATAGGTTAATATAGCAGAAAGAATTAACCATGTGAAGTTTTCATCTACTTAGCCTAGTAGAAATGAAAGTGGCAACCATGAAGTAGATTTATATGCCTTTTTATTTTCTGCTTCTCAAAGGTTGAAGCATTGTTTACTAGAATGCTGCCCCTATAATTTAGTAATGTTATCCCTGTTTCTGTACCTCAGAATAAGTAATCATTTACAAACTGTTGCCACCACACAGGCCCCTTTTTTCCTGCATTGACAAATTATTTTAGTAGTAGAAAAGTTGGCACTGGGCTGGGTGTGTATGTATGTACTGCTTCTGTCCTTCACAGTCATAGCAGATTTAAAGCCCAGCTTGGGAGCAATTCCCTCATTCTGTGCAATTTATCACACTTACATCATAGATGAAAAAAATGCAGTGCACACCCCCCTTTCTTTTTTTCCATCACACTAATCCTCTGATCAGCAGCTAACTGTTCTCATACACTCTTTGCTATGCCTGTTTAAAGTCATATACTTTCTCATGCAGTCAGATTTGTGTCTTCTGTGAACTTTTTGCTTTATCACCACTGATGAAGGTCTAGAAGGTGACCAACTCAAACTGCAGCAATAGATGAGCGATCGTCTCTGTAATAATACCTGCTCTGTGGTGGTTCTATAGGGGTCCTAACCATTGAAGAACAGGATGAAAGCAGGATAAAACAGTATGTAAAGAAACAGATGGACTACAGTCAGTAATTGTAGAACTACAAAGTGCTTCTAAATGGTAAGTGGAGCTGATAAAATGGACAGTGAGTGTAGAAACAAGGAGGTGGTTTTAATGTCATGGCTGATCAGTGTATGTATGATTTTAATGCATTTGATTAGACTGGTATTTATTTTGCCTGCATTAAGAGTGTCATAGAACATAAAAAAGCTTGAAGTTTGCCAGTTCAAGCCCAACCACTGCCAGTCTGCCACTGTTGGGCCACTGAGCAAGACTTTTAAACTTCAATTGCTTGAATTGTATTCAGTCAGAATTGTAAGTCACTTTGGACAAAAGTGCCTGCTTTGTGCTGCGAATGTTATGTAAATGTAGTATGGTCAATAGAATACTGCAGAAATATATCACTAAATAACTTCTGTACCTATTGATACAGATACAAATTCATTTATGCTACCATTATGCCTATTTAGCTTTTTATTTTATTTTTTAATGTCATGCTTTTTGTGTAGCAGCCACAAGCCCATGCCCGTGTTAAGCTTGCTAGACTATGGATAGTTGCTGTACATGTTCCAAGTGTATGTACATGACTGACTTCAGTTGTATCTACTTGTGCAGAGTAGCTTATATGGGTCATTGTTTCTCATTGAGCACTTTAAAACCTAAAATACAGAAAAAAACAAATACAACAATTTGGATGGACGGGGCTTTGATATTTTTATTATAACTAAAACAACAGACAAACAGATGGCACATTTTACTCATCAGTGCATTTGTCTTGTTCTCTGTCCTCTCTAGTGTGACCCAGAAACCATTCCTCAGGCCAGGTCTAAATCCACCTCAGAGACTTTCTACAAGCTTACTTTCTGTGGAACAATGTTCAAAGCAGTGTGTGTGTGTGTGTGTGTGTGTGTGTATGTAAGTAGAGCATGCCCCCTCGGGTGATGCTTCATCATAGGGATTCTTGTTGATCCAAACTGCTCAGCAACATGTTGACCCATTAAACACAAACATTAATGGTTATACACTGTAAACTAAAACTAACTGTATAAGGAAATAAATGCTAGTTAATTGTTAATTTCCTTGTGGATTCTGGTAGAATCTTTGCTGTAAATAATTTAAATAAACTGGCACTCTTGTCTTGCTCCTAGTTTTTTCTAGTATCTCTGGACCCACCTTTACCCTGACCAGTAAAAAAGTTACTAGTGTGTGTTTGAGTTAAGTTCATTCAAAGCAGCTTACTTCTTACCTGAATTATAGATCTTCAACCTTTATATATTGTGAACACTCACTTTTTCTTTCTTTCCTCACTGTAATTCTCTTTTATAAAACAGTGTAGCTCCAGTCTCAGTAAGCTTTGGCTTTTATCCTGGCTCACAAAAGTACAATGGCACCCTAGATTACAGGCATTTTGTCAGAAGAAAGGACAAATATAAAAACCCACCTACAATTCATGTTTTTCATTCTTTTGCTCTCCATTATTGTTCTGGGCAGGTATGTGTCTCGAGTGAATAAGTACCATCAGGCTTTGTGTGGGAGTGTGTCATGTAATCATGTTAATGGCTGTCAAGAGATAATGCTCCATACAAACTGAAAAAGACTCATACCTGAACAGTGTAATTATTTGGCATAATGTCAGTTGGGAGATTAACAGTCACTACAGAAAGAACAATTTAGAGATTCAGTGTAAAACTGGACTTTTCTATTGCATTTCATTGCAACAAATCAAATATTTAAGCCACGAACTGTGAAAGACTAAATGTAGGATCTCTAAATAAAATTACATAGATTGGTACAGATCTGTCAGTATTTTGCCAAAGAGTTTTTTAGTGACTGAAATAATTCAAGAAGAGAATTACACATGTATCCTAAGATCCAAAAGAGTTCAAGATGTGCTTAGTTGGTAGCAAGGTCACACTAAATACTTACTTTTGCCTGTAGAAGCCATTTTTTATGGAAATTATGGGCTTTTTATTATCAGAATCAGAATCAGAATCAGAATACTTTATTGATCCCCGAGGGGAAATTTCAGATGTTACAGTTGCTCAGATTGTATATATGTATTAAGAATATTAAAAGGTAAGAATATATTAAAAAGTAAAGTAAAGTAAAAATGCTCTTAAAATAAAGTGGCAAAACACTCTTAAAATACACTTAAAACGCTCTTAAAATAAAGTGGCAGATGCAGTGGTGACATATATTGCACTATTTATGATACAACTATCATATTGCACGTATTGTAAGGTCTATTACTTAAGTGAGGAGTTGTAAAGTTTGATGGCCACAGGTAGGAATGACCTCCTGTGGCGCTCCGTGGTGCTTTTGGGTGGAATGAGTCTTTGACTGAACGTGCTTCTGCGTCTTTCCAGTGTGTTGTACAGCGGGTGAGAGGTATTGTCCATAATGGACTTCAGCTTAGACAGCATCCTCCTCTCTGACACTGTCGTCAGCGAGTCCAGCTCCACACCCACCACATCACTGGCCTTACGGATCAGTTTGTTCAGTCTGTTGGCATCTGCCACCTTCAGCCTGCTGCCCCAGCATGCAACTGCATAAAGGATAGCACTCGCCACCACAGACTCATAAAAGATCTTTAGCATAGTCCTGCAGATGTTGAAAGACCTTAGCCGTCTTAAAAAGTAGAGACGACTTTGGCCCTTCCTGTAGAGGGTTTCCGTGTTTTTACTCCAGTCCAGTTTATTGTCTATGTACACTCCCAGGTATTTGTAGTCCTCAACAGTGTCCACACTGACCCCATTGATGGACACAGGGGTCACCGGTGCCTTTTTTCTTCTCATGTCCACAACCAGCTCTTTTGTCTTTGTCACATTAAGCTGTAGATGGTTCAGCTCGCACCATGTGACAAAGTCCTTCACCGTAGCCCTGTACTCGTCCTCATCACCCTTGCTGATACATCCAACTATCGCTGAGTCATCAGAAAATTTCTGAAGGTGGCAGGTCTCAGTCCGATAGCTGAAGTCCGTGGTGTAGAGGGTGAAGAGGAAGGGAGAGAGAACAGTTCCCTGTGGTGTTCCGGTGTTGCTGATCACTCTGTCCGACACACCGTGCTGCAGGCGCACGTACTGAGGTCTGCCGGTCAGGTAGTCTGTAATCCAGGACACGAGGGGGGTGTCCACCTGCATCGCTGTCAGCTTCTCACCCAGAAGAGCCGGATGAATTGTGTTGAATGCACTGGAGAAGTCAAAAAACATGATCCTCACCGTGCTGGCTGGCTTGTCCAGGTGAGTATAGACTCGGTCAAGCAGGTAGATGATGGCGTCCTCAACTCCCAGACGTGGCAGGTAGGCGAACTGGAGTGGGTCTAGAAGTGGCTGGACTATGGGTCGGAGCTGGTCCAGGACTAGCCTCTCCATGGTCTTCATGATGTGGGACGTCAGTGCTACTGGTCTGTAGTCCTTGACGTCACTAGGGCGCGGCGTCTTCGGAATAGGAACGATGCAGGACGTTTTCCACAACACGGGGACACGCTGGAGACTCAGGCTCATGTTGAAGACATACTGCAGGACTCCACACAGCTGGGTGGCGCAGGCTTTAAGGACCCTGGGGGGGACCCCATCGGGGCCAGCAGCCTTGTTTGTGTGGAGTCTATTAAGCTGTCTCCTCACCTGGTCAGCAGTGATGTACACAGTAGGGGAGATTTGTGATAGGGGGTTGGAGGTGTGAGCTGGGCTATCACAGGAGGGGGGTAGACAATCAAGGATTGGAGGGAGGGTGAGTGGGGTGGGCTGCAGGGGACAGATAGCAGTGGAGTCGGGACGGGGGAGGGCAGGGCCTGCAGTGTCAAACCTGTTAAAGAACAGATTTAGTTCGTTGGCCCTTTCTTCACTGCCCTCTACTTCTCTGCTGTCGTTGGACCTGAAACCAGTGATGGTCCTCATTCCACTCCAAACCTCTCTCATGTTGTTCTGCTGTAGTTTACACTCCAGCTTTCTCTTGTAATTGTCTTTACCCTCTCTGATTGTGGTCTTTAGCTTCCCCTGGATCGTTCTCACCTCCTCTTTGTCTCCAGTTCTAAATGCCCTCTTCTTGTCGTTAAGGAGGGATTTAATGTCCTTCGTTACCCATGGTTTGTTGTTTGGGTAACACTTTACAGTCCTGGTTGGGACAATGGAGTCCACACAGAAATGTATGTAGTCTGTTATGCACTCATTGAGCCCGTCGATGTCCTCTCCGTGCGGCTCACAGAGTGCCTGCCAGTCTGTCTGTATCTTAAAAACAGACCAAAAAAATAAATATGGACATCATTAAAACTTTGCTAAAACAACAAAGGTAATGGTAACCTAAGAGTTTTGCACAGGATATATACACTGATCAGCCATAACATTAAAACCACCTCCTTGTTTCTACACACATTGTCCACCCCCACAGGACCACCACAGAACAGGTATTATTTAGGTGGTGGATCAGTCTCAGCCCTGCAGTGACACTGACATGGTGGTGGTGTGTTAGTGTGTGTTGTACTCGTATGAGTGGATCAGACACAGCAGCGCTGCTGGAGTTTTTAAATGCCATGTCCACTCACTGTCCACTCTATTAGACACTCCTACCTAGTTGGTCCACCTTGTAGATGTGAAGTCAGATATGATCGCTCATCTATTGCTGCTGTTTGAGTTGGTCATCTTCTAGACCTTCATCAGTGGTCACAGGACACTGCCCTCTGGGCGCTGTTTTTTGTGTGTGTCTTGTGATGGACTGGTGACCTGTTTCAGTAAGCAGGCATTGTTTACACTTGACTCACCTACTTGGTGTGATGGAAAACAGAGTCAGCACAAAATGTGTATATGTAAGAAATATCTGGTCAAAATGTGCACTGTACTTTAAAAGTACTTATAATTCAAGACAGAATGAACATTGTTACACTAAATTAAATAACTGTTTGGTTGCTATCAAAGACTAATGATGCTAACACTAGTGGAAAGTTAAAGCTATCTTTTACAAAATACATCATCAGTAATAGGGATTTCAAACAAGAGCAGCAAAAGCTTGAGGCCCTGCAGTACACCATAGGTAATTACTGTATTGAGAAATGTATTGCATACCAGTCATTTTAATTTTGGTTAATCTACATGCACATGCTTACATGTCAAAAAGACAGACTGGTTCTATTTAAATCTGTTTCATATGTCTAGAATAGATGACAGTTAAGTGTATCTGCAAAGTAGACAGCTGCAAGATAATTGTGTCTCCGGTTTGTAATTTGGGAGACTCCCAATAAGATTAGGTTGTTGAATTTTGCTGGGTGTGTAGGCCATTATGTGATGTGTTTTTATCAGCGTGCATTTGTGTTTATTACAGTTTGATATTAACGGGGCATACTGCAACAAACAGGTTACAGTGTTTTTTTTATTTTTATTCAAAGAGCTGAATCACATAAATATTTCAGTTTTATTATTTCCCTTAAAATAATTAAGGTGCAGGTAATTAGTTTAGTGAAAATAAGTTCCTATTATGTACATTTTATTTTCTCCTCTTTCACTTCCCTTTTCATATCTCAAAAGATCCTATAAATCTCAAGACTTTACTCACAGATGGGAGTACTGTATTTGTGAACACACCCTATGCATGGCTGTAATTACAGGGAAGGAAGGTAGGGACATAAAGGCCACACACTGTGGCATCTTTGCATGATTAGAGCTCTCTCCACTGGACTTTTTCATTAGTCTACCCCCTTTGGTGCCAGACTGGAGTCCACATGGGTGCTGCCCCCAATTAAACCACACCACTATTTTAGCAGACTGGATATAAGGATTCACATTAAGAGCAATGATCTATATAAAGTTTCCATCCTTTAATTGTCAAGTCATGTCACATCAGTTTCTAACCTTTTCACGCAGACACCTGTGTGGACAATGTCGAGCATCCTAAACCACATTACTGACAAAGCAGATCAAAAAGGGCAGCTTTATGGTAGGTGTATGTTAGTATAGTTTAAAACCATAGCTCACCTATTTTCAGGATAAGGGAAGTTGTAGCTTAGTGGTTAAGGTTCTAGACTAGTCATCAATAGGTCGCTGGTTCAAGCCCCACCACTGCCAGGTTGTCACTGCTGGGCCCTTGATCAAAACCCTTAACCCTCAATTGCTCAGACTGTATACCGTCACAGTACTGTAAGTTGCTTCGGATAAAAGTGTCAGCTAAATGCCGTAAATGACGACATAAGTTCTTGTACCCTCTTACAGAGCAGTAGGCAGGTTAAAGAGTTTCAAGTGGCGTTATTAAAGTGTAAGAGGGACGTAGGATGTTGTTTGTCATCCTGGCCAAACAGAAATGGTTGGTAGGATACAGGGATCAGTGTTATAGCACAGCATTAATTGTTGATCATTACAGTAAAAACTAAGGGATGAAGGATAACTATATACCGATATAAAGAAAACTAAATATGCCAGGGGCCAGTGATAGCGCAGTGGTTAAGGTACTGGACTAGTAAACAGAAGGTTGCCGGTTCAAGCCCCGCCACCACCAAGTTGCCACTGTTGGGTCCCTGAGCAAGGCCCTTAACCCTCAATTGCTCATTGTGTAAGTCGCTTTGGATAAAAGCGTCTGCAAAATGCTGAAAATGTAAATATGTATGGAGTGTTTGTTTGTTGTTAATTAGGATTTTAACGTCATGTTTTACACTTTGGTTACTTTCATGACAGGACAGGTAGTTACTCATTACACAAGGTTCATCAGTTCACAAGGTAATATCGAACACAGTCATGGACAATTCTGTATCTCCAATTTACTTTACTTGCATGTCTTTGGACTGTGGGAGGAAACCGGAGCACTCGGAGTAAACCCACGCAAACACGGGGAGAACATGCAAACTCCACACAGAAAGGACCCAGACCGCCCCACCTGGGGATCGAACCCAGGACCTTCTTGCTGTGAGGCGACAGTGCTACCCACCGTGCCGCCCCTGTATGGAGTGTATGTTGGTCTAAATGTTTACTTAGAACTATGGCAAAGTGTGTGTTTTTACAGCGTTTTAAATGTGGATAGCTGATCAAATATGTGTAGATAAACCAGCACAGGTATTGTTTTGTATTTTTCTGTTTTTTTTATACAGCCGTGCAAAATAATCATTGGTCCAAAGTATTTCCACAGAAAAGCTGTTAATGTCATTTAGGATTATGGGTTGAAGAAGTACAGATGTAGGAAATATGACAATAGCTGACCAAAAAATTAGGACCACCTCCCAAAAATGTCCATGGCAATGCCTATTTCATAACAGTTGTGAATGTTGTGATTAGGCAGTTGGTGTTTACTTGTAGCAAACATGTTGAATACCGCAGCACTGAGTCCTGAGTGATGTTTATAAGGGACGGATTGTTATGGACAGATTGCTGGGTTAAAGTATCTCTGAAATAACATGGGGTGCTCTCAGGCAGCCACTATAAGTACCCACAGACAGGGTTCTGAGGAGGAACAAGCCACAAATTGTTGGCAGGTTGTTGGGTGGCTGTGGCATCTAATAAAGAGTAACAGAATAAACATTGAGGTTCAAATTGCAGATAATTTAATACTGGAGATAAGCTGAATGTATTACAGCACACTGCATCAAACCTGTCTGTGTATAAAGCTGCATAGTCGCAGGTCAGTGAAAGTGCTCCTTCTCTCCTGAAACTCCTGTCCACCACTAAAAGCACCTTCAGTTGAAGAAGGTCAGATAAATCTTGTTTTCTCCAAGATGTGGGCACCCCAGAAATGTATGCATCATTTACCCATGGAACAGTTGGCACCAGGATGCGCTAATGTCCTTGTACAAGATAAAACATGTTTTGATAGCATTTTAGACAGATGTTCCTTAAATTTTGGCTCCTTAGTTTAAACATATAACATTATACATTGCTGTAGTTGTCTAGTTAAATGCTTTTGCACATTGTCGGTCTTTGATCAAATGTTTTACAAAGGGCAGGTTTGTCATGAACTCTAGCATTGTGATGCTCACAGTATATTGTTTAAGCCATTAAAGGTTTTTCTGTGGCTGTACTTTAACTTGAAACCACTGTTCATCTTTTCTTATGCTGTAAGTTCATATTTTGGATACTTTGCCAAAAACTGTTAATGTTATTACATTAAATATGGATATTAAGTGTACTCATAATGCTTTAAAATGTCAAAAATCGAAGTGCTAATTGACAGAGCTTTTTGTACAACACACTGGTGGCTTAAAATTGACATTTGAATGGGTTTGAGGCCACTGAGGTTCCTCCACACCAAAGTCTCCAAACCATGTCTTTACAGAGCTTACTTTGTGCACAAGAGCATACTCTAGCCTTACCCAGTCTGTTGCTTTAAATGTGTAAGTTTTTAATTTACTTTATAAAAGGAGGATTTTCCCATACATCACCAGTGCCATTTTAGGGCAAGGCTTTTTTGTACATGATCTTTCTGTTATGTTGGTACCATTATTAACATGGATCTCAAGCTCAGGCGAGAACAAATTACATGGCCCAAGGCTAACTATAACGAAACATAGATCTCAAGGTCAGGAACATGGACATCAAGGTTATATGAGCACGCTTGTTTTATGCCGTGCCGTGCTGCTTACACCTAATTTTACTGAACAGGGGAGCATGTGTAACTTATACACTACACACTGATTACACAACAAGGAACAGGTGATCATGATGAAGGTGAGGACAAATCAAGAGGCAGGGGTGGAGACAAGGGAGGTGTATGTGGTTAGACATGTGATACCTCTGCTAATATACCTCTGAACAAAAACAATGCATTTTTAAACTAAAAAAAACACAAAGGTAGTTAAAGTTTTTAGAGTAAAGGTAAGCTTGTTACTTAATAAAATACCAAATAAGTACCAGTTCAAAAAAATCAGAAACCTCCTCTTTACTTAGCAATTAAATGTTATCTATCTATCTTTCCAAAATAATCTGTTCTAGCTATACTTTTGTTTTAACAAGAAAACGCAGATGTGTTCTTAGACCATTGTTTAGTTGTACTAGATTTAGCAGACGCTAAATGCTATGAATATAAATAGTAAATGTGAAATCATATCCTCACATTACTTCTCTTACTAATCATACACTGCTCATTCCCTCCTTCAGACACCTTAGTCTCAGTTTGCATCTCAGCACATCTGGCAGATATCTTATTATGGATATCAGCGCATCACCTAAAACTTAACCCCAGTCAAACCAAGCTGATGTATTTCTAGAGATTTTCTTCATGACCCAGTAATTTCTCTCAGTGACCGTCAGATCAAACCACCTGATAATGTATGAAATACATCACCCTGTTGTTGCCTTCTGTTCGTAGGCTTCCTGTAGCTTCTCGTGGGTTTTTTTGCATTTTTTTCTAATTTTTCTCCCAATCTAGTCATATCCAATTACCCGATTGCATTACGCTTCCTCTCTACTGATGCTGATTTTCACTCCTGATTGAGGAGAGCAAGACACACGCCCCCTCCGTCTCATGTGCAGTAGCTGACTGCATCTTTTCACCTGCAAGAGACGAGGTCATTTGCAGATCAGCTTTGTGTACGGAGAGCCACACCCTGATCAACGCATTATTCCTCGTCTCTGTCCAGGCACCATTAATCAGCCAGTAGAAGTCGTAATTACATCAGTTATGAGGCTTTGGCTTTCACCCTGTATAAACAACAGCCAATCGTTGTTTATGTAGCCGTCCAGCCTGCCTGCCGGATAGCAGAGCTGAGTTTCGAACCGCCGAGTTTAAAATGTCAGCTCTGGTGTGCTAGTGTTTTTTACCGCTGCGCCACCTGAGCGGCTTTTGGGTTCCATTTAAAACAATGATGCTTGTCTACAAAGCCAAAACAGACCTGCCCTGATCTTAGCGTATAAGAGCATCTGCTAAATGCTGTAAATGGACATGGAATTGGAAATGTGTTAATCACTAATAAATTATTACATCACTCAAACACAGCAGTTTTTAATCTGCAACACAGATGGGGTCACTGGAGAGATTTTTTAAACCATTAACTTAAAGTTGTAGGCACATTTTTTCCCTTTTTTTCACAATAAAGTTTTGCCATAATTACAGCATAGGCCATTCATTTAAATTAGAGCCACCGCCACAGTCATTAAGAAAATCGGCTACATAAACTGCTTTTAATTTTTTGTTATAATGCTGTTTTTGCAGTGCCCTTAAAAATGGGTTCACTGGCCAGAAAGGATAAGAACCCCTGTCTGAAGAGTGTAGATAAGTAAAATCAAATGGCTTAAGAAAACATCCTGCTACAGCATTAATCCACTTGTGGTTCAGACTTGCATTATATTTAAGTAAGATTTACAGTGCGGTTATGGTAAATCAGATTATCTAGCCATAGTATTGAAGTCTAAAGTAAGCTGTGAGTGGAGTTGGCTATTAGAGCAAATAGAAAGTATTTGATGTATTGTAAAATGAACCAGCTCTGCAATGCACCTCCTTCAAGTGATGGAGGTTGCAAGTGAACGCCAGCATGAGTTGCCATGGCGATGAGTGTAGTGCCAGTTTGTTAAACGAATGCAATAGTGATTTACTTTGCTGTATAAAAAAGCAGATATTGAGAATATAATGTATAGGGCCATTAATGGAACATTTGAAACATTGTTTTTGTCAGTTGTTTCTTTCATGTTATCTTGCTTCTTTTGGAAGTTAAATGACTTAGCAGTAGGGAGCTGTGTGATTAAGAGTCTTTCTTCTTGTCAACTGAAACATGTTGTAATTAATCACGTTTCTCATTGTACCTCATCCTATCTTATTATATCTTATTATATCTCATTCTCTCACTATCTTTCTCTCCCTCGTTTTCTCTCCTTGTCTTTAATTAGGAGTACAGTCAAGGACTGGGCCAGTCCCTCGAGCTCTACAATTCTCTCAGTGCTCAATGGTGCTGTATTCAGATCATTATCACCAGCTCTGTGCACATTAAGCTATATGCATCCCTGTAGCAATTGTATTAGGAAAGCACTTTATATAAAATGTCCTGTCACAAAGCTTTTTAGACCACAGCCATGTTGTGCAATCCAGTAGTTGCAAAGGAAAAAAAATACCCTGAATTATAATAAGAATCAAAGCCCAGGAGGAACCAAGACTGAAAAGGGGAACCTTGTAGCTTAGTTTGACCTAGCAAACTTGACATGTTTGTCTTATCTGCAGCTCACTTTGACTTTAAGTGAGCTGTTGATTAATATAAAGCTGTTTGTTCACATTTACCTAATGCAACCAAAAAATCACTTTGTGTTACCGCATGGACTTACTTATACACACTGATCAGCCATAACATTAAAACCACCTCCTTGATTCTACACTCACTGTCCATTTTATCAGCTCCACTTACCATATAGGAGCACTTTGTAGTTCAATTACTACAATTACTGACTGTAATCCATCTGTTTCTCTGCATCCCTTTCATGCTGTTCTTCAGTGGTCAGGACTCTCCCAGGACCACTGCAGAGCAGGTACTATTTGGGTGGTGGATCATTCTCAGCACTAGTGACACTGACATGGTGGTGGTGTGTTAGTGTGTGTTGTGCTGGTATGCGTGGATCAGACACAGCAATGCTGATGGAGTTTTTAAACACCTCACTGTCACTGCTGGACTGAGAATAGTCCACCAACTAACAAAAATATCCAGCCAACAGCGCCCTGTGGGCAGCGTCCTGTGACCACTGATGAAGGTCTAGAAGATGACCAACTCAAACAGCAGCAATAGATAAGCGATCGTCTCTGACTTTACATCTACAAGGTGGACCAACTAGGTAGAAGTGTCTAATAGAGTGGACAGTGAGTGGACACAGTATTTAAAAACTCTAGCAGCACTGCTGTGTCCAGCACAACACACACTAACACACCACCACCATGTCAGTGTCACTGCAGTGCTGAGAATGATCCAACATCCAATTAATACCTGCTCTGTGGTGGTCCTGTGGGGGTCCTGACCATTGAAGAACAGGGTGAAAGCAGGCTAAAAAAAAAAAGTATGTAGAGAAACAGATGGACTACAGTCAGTAATTGTAGAACTTCAAAGTGCTTCTATATAGTAAGTGGAGCTGATAAAATGGACAGTGAGTGTAGAAACAAGGAGGTGGTTTTAATGTTATGGCTGATCGGTGTATATTGTTTTCTAAGATTCTAAAACATATTTTTTACTTTTTAGATTTACTTCATTTATTTTTCTTAACTTCATTATTGCCATTAAATTCTGAATTAAGATGAGTAAAATTAGCATGTTAAAGAAAGTGTGTTGATGAGGAAGCATTGCAGTGATACATTTAATGGAACAGATGTTTAATGACAGATACATGTGTGTCTGGGGGTATGTGAATAAGGTGTGGACTGGATTTAGATAGACAGTGCATGCTAGCATAAGCAAATGAGTTACAGTGTAAATTAGGTGGATGGCATATAGCCAACCAAAAAATATAGCTTCAGATTTGCTGTATAAAACAAAAAACTTATATATAAAAAACTAATACAGCATTGTTTAACCGTCTGTATCCACATATGCGGAATTACCACATACAACAATTTTGACACATAAAATACACTAAGGCTGTGTCTGAGGGAGAAAGGTCAAACAGGGATTTGCATAATTGCGACTGCAACAATGATTTCTGCCTTCTGGTCAAGGCACCAGCATGTGTAGTAAAAAAAACATTTAGGGCGTAGTGTGACTCTCCATATGCGATACTGCTTTATGTGAGACTCCACCACTGGCTTGTATAATGAAGTGGTCAGTGACTGCACACATGTTGGAGGTGGCGGCTGCTAGTCTGTGAGCCTCTATTGCCATAGTGGGGGTGGTGGAAGTGGTAGAGGAATTGTAATAGAAAATAGAAAATGACAAAAGATGAATTAATAGGTTTTATAAGTGTATTATTGGACTGTGGTATCTCAGTGGTTAAGGTACTGGCCTAGTAATCAGAAGGTTGTTGGTTCAAGCCCCACCACTGCTATATTGCCATTGTTGTGCCTCTGAGCAAAGCCTTTAACCCCCAATTGGTCATAATTGTTTTGGATTAAAGCAACTGCTAATTAACATAAATGTAAGTGTATTATAGGTTTATTTAGTTAAAAATACTATCAAATGCTCTTTGGTACTACAGTTAAAACACATGGTATAGTGAATGCAACAGACCTTAATACTATTTTAGTATTAAGACTTTAAATACTGTTAACCAGAAGTTGGCTTTCAGTGCATTACATTATAGTTTAGTGTGTTTAGCAACAGTCATTTTTAATTTAAAATGTTTACACGTGGTAATAATAAAAGCCACTTGGGTCCATACCCAACCAAATGCCAAGTAATTGTAACTGTTGAAACCCTCTCTTGTCTTTTAACCATCTCACTAAGCACCAAAGCTAAGATCAGTGATATTTGCAATATACCATAATCAGAGAAATCCAAAATATAAACACATCTATTATTATTACAATTATTATAATTATAAGTGAAAGTAGTAGTGGTCGTGTCATTTTTAAATGCCTTTAGATACTTTTCCAGAAAGTGCTGAGTTGTTCTTTATAGCTTAAAGAAAAACATTTTTGATTGTTCTGTAAATTGATGCAACTAAACATTTGCTTTTTTTTACCTGGCTCATTTGTCAGACTGTCTTCATGAAAGGATGTTGATACTATTGTACATGGTAACCACTCATATGATAAAGATGTGGTAGATAAGGTTACAAAGACATATGAAACCTTTGAGTGCTTTGATGTACTGCTGTAGACAATCATGTACAGTGTATCACAAAAGTGAGTACACCCCTCACATTTCTGCAAATATTTTATTATATCTTTTCATGGGACGACACTATAGACATGAAACTTGGATATAACTTAGAGTAGTCAGTGTACAACTTGTATAGCAGTGTAGATTTACTGTCTTCTGAAAATAACTCAACACACAGCCATTAATGTCTAAATGGCTGGCAACATAAGTGAGTACACCCCACAGTGAACATGTCCAAATTGTGCCTAAAGTGTCAATATTTTGTGTGACCACCATTATTATCACTGCCTTAACCCTCCTGGGCATGGAATTCACCAGAGCTGCACAGGTTGCTACTGGAATCCTCTTCCACTCCTCTATGATGACATCACGGAGCTGGTGGATGTTAGACACCTTGAACTCATCCACCTTCCACTTGAGGATGCGCCACAGGTGCTCAATTGGGTTTAGTCCATCACCTTTACCTTCAGCTTCCTCAGCAAGGCAGTTGTCATCTTGGAGGTTGTGTTTGGGGTCATTATCCTGTTGGAAAACTGCAATGAGGCCCAGTTTTCGAAGGGAGGGGATCATGCTCTGTTTCAGAATGTCACAGTACATGTTGGAATTCATGTTTCCCTCAATGAACTGCAGCTCCCCAGTGCCAGCAACACTCATGCAGCCCAAGACCATGATGCTACCACCACCATGCTTGACTGTAGGCAAGATACAGTTGTCTTGGTACTTCTCACCAGGGTGCCGCCACACATGCTGGACACCATCTGAGCCAAACAAGTTTATCTTGGTCTCGTCAGACCACAGGGCATTCCAGTAATCCATGTTCTTGGACTGCTTGTCTTCAGCAAACTGTTTGCTGGCTTTCTTGTGCGTCAGCTTCCTTCTGGGATGACGACCATGCAGACCGAGTTGATGCAGTGTGCGGCGTATGGTCTGAGCACTGACAGGCTGACCTCCCACGTCTTCAACCTCTGTAGCAATGCTGGCAGCACTCATGTGTCTATTTTTTTAAAGCCAACCTCTGGATATGACGCCGAACACGGGGACTCAACTTCTTTGGTCGACCCTGGCGAAGCCTGTTCCGAGTGGAACCTGTCCTGGAAAACCGCTGTATGACCTTGGGCACCATGCTGTAGCTCAGTTTCAGGGTGTTAGCAATCTTCTTATAGCCCAGGCCATCTTTGTGGAGAGCAACAATTCTATTTCTCACATCCTCAGAGAGTTCTTTGCCATGAGGTGCCATGTTGAATATCCAGTGGCCAGTATGAGAGAATTGTACCCAAAACACCAAATTTAACAGCCCTGCTCCCCATTTACACCTGGGACCTTGACACATGACACCAGGGAGGGACAACGACACATTTGGGCACAATTTGGACATGTTCACTGTGGGGTGTACTCACTTATGTTGCCAGCTATTTAGACATTAATGGCTGTGTGTTGAGTTGTTTTCAGAAGACAGTAAATCTACACTGCTATACAAGTTGTACACTGACTACTCTAAGTTATATCCAAGTTTCATGTCTATAGTGTTGTCCCATGAAAATATATAATGAAATATTTGCAGAAATGTGAGGGGTGTACTCACTTTCGTGATACACTGTATAAAGAGAAAGCCTATGCACTTATCCATGTGGCGACAAAGTAGTGAATTGCGCATATCGATTCAGTCCTGCTATGTATGCTGAATCGATAAAGTTGACAGGAGTCCAACAAGAGAGTGTGTTGTAGAGTTAAGTGTGCGCCTCTGCGTGTTTATATGTGTATGAAAGAAAGAGAAAGCCAGAGCTTTTAGTAAATTGTAGGACAGAGCAAATAGTGCATGATAGAAATTGATGAAAAATATAGAGAAAGGCTTATGAAAGAAAAGCACATACCCAGGCCAACTGTTGGCACAAACTGGTTGCTAGCTTGGCAATAAGCAGAGTAGGTGACATGGCGCTGTCCCAAGCATCACCTCAGCCAATCACATGCTCACCTTCAACTTCCAAACGAGACATCTCTATGAAATATGTGTAGTGTTGCAGCTTGGGGTCACACTGCCAGCCCTTTAAAATCTCATAAAAGATTTATACACAATAAGGGGTGAATAGATAATAAGGCAGAAAAAGTGAAAGAGCAAGAAGAAGAGAGAGCAGTGTGGTTGTTTAAACATACATGAGGACAAGAGAAAAATGGCAGGTTTTATTGATGGTGACTGAGGAAGGGCAAACTCATTTCTCACAGGGTAAAAAGAAGATGAATAAACCCATGTAAATGTTTAATGATAAAAATGGCATGCAGCTGTGTGAAATTCCTTCTACCAGTTTTTTTTTTGTAAAGACAAATCTTTACTTCATATTTCAATTTTCCAAATTTCAAATCGGTTGACTGATATACACTGATCAGTCATAACATTAAAACCACCTCCTTTTTTCTACACTTACTGTCCATTTTATCAGCTCCACTTACCATATAGGAGCACTGAAGTTTTGCAATTACTGATGGTGGTCTATCTATTTTTTCACATACCTTTTTAGCCTGCTTTCACCCTGTTCTTCAATGGTCAGGACCCCCACAGAGCAGGTATTATTTAGGTGGTGGATCATTCTCAGCACTGCAGTGACACTGACATGGTGGTGATGTGTTAGTGTGTGTTGTGCTGGTATGAGTGGATCTGACACAGCAGCACTGCTGGAGTTTTTAAATACCGTGTCCACTCACTGTACACTCCATTAGACACTCCTACCTAGTTGGTTCACCTTGTAGATGTAAAGTCAGAGACGATCGCTCATCTGTTGCTGCTGTTTGAGTTGGTCATCTTCTAGACCTTCATCAGTGGTCACAAGACACTGCCTACGGTACGCTGTTGGCTGGATATATTTTTGGTTGGTGGACTAGTCTCAGTCCAGCAGTGACAGTGAGGTGTTTAAAAACTCCATCAGCATTGCTGTGTCTGATCCACTCATACCAGCACAACACACACTAACACACCACCACCATGTCAGTGTCACTGCGGTGATGAGAATCTTTGCTTGCAAAGTCTGAGCCTTTGGTAGATTCTCCTTTAACACCCAATCATGATCTCCTCACCTGTTACTGATTCATCTGCTTTTTTAAATGTCTAAAAATGGTGAGACTTAAATATTCTGTAAACCTTTTACTTTTATATCCAAACTCATTTTTTTTGTTTACATTTACAAAATACAATCAAGTTGGTCAGTCAAAGCATTTAAACACGTTTCTTTGTACTATTTTCTTGGTATTTAGTTTCAGCTTCAAGAATATATCCTGTGTTAAGATACAGCATATGTGTGTTTGTTTTGTGTGTGTGTGTGTGTGGGTGGATGTGTGTGTCAGAATAAGGGTGTTTGTCTATATTGTGGCTTAGGTGAGCAGGGGAGCAGGTGGTGAATATTAGAGAATATATCCAGCTCATGAATGATGGATTTCTAATACCTTTCTCCCTGCTTAAATATATTGTTAAGCCTAGTTTGTCCTCTCTCTGTCCCTGTCCACAAACATTTAGAGGTCCAGCACCAAACACACAGATTTATTCTATTCAGTCAAACAATCTGCCATCTGTCTACACACACATTTTCATTAAATGTTTTTTTCTAGAGTTACAGTTAGTAGTTAAGCGCATAGATTATGTACATTTGCATGATTATATATACATTTGCATGATTATAAATACATTTGCATGATTGAGTGATGAATTACAGTTGCTCTGGGTTAAATAGAATTAATTTAACTGCTCAGGGTGTATGTCGTTACAATTGCATACTGTGCAAAAATGTCATACATGTTTACAGTAGACAATTTATATCATAATACTACATTTGTTTAAAAACTGCCAGCAAACTTTAATATATCATTTCCCTCCATATTACTACAGAATTTTCCATGAGGGTTTAACAGTGTGTGGATTTTGTAGATCTGGTCTTCATTAATATATATGTAAATCATTTAAGCTGTACTGTTAAGCAATGGCATTTATCTCTAATAACAATATATGTAATTTTACATATAAAATATACGAACCCTATTTCCAGAAAAGTTGGGACATTTGACAAACGTGGTTAAAAGAAGAATCTGTGATTTGTTAATTCTCTAGAATCTTTATTTAACTAATACAAGTGGAAAGAAAAGATTTCCAGTGTTTTCAATCATTGTATTTTGTAAATAGGAACACCTTCAGGCTGTTATCAGTGAAGGTGTAGCAGTGCAGATCTGTCTTCTACTGAAAATGTATGGTGCTTCATATAAGGGGGAATTAAACAGGAAAATAAAAAAGCAGCTGCGGACAGTTAAGCAGTTGAGATGTCTTGTATCAAGCAAGAATGGGCAAAAAATTTCACTTATTAAATTGCAACAATTAGCGTCCTTAGATCCCAAATGATTAAAAAGGTTAACATCAAATATTTACATTATAGCATTTAGCAGATGCTTTTATCCGAAGTGACATACAATTCTGTTGAATACAATATAAGCAATTGAGGACTGTGGGTCTTGCCGAAGGGACAGATGTCACGTATCCAGCCTATGTGTGCTCCTGGGACTCTAATGCACTGGCCACACCCCCCTCACTGTGATTGGTCTCTGACTAATTACCCACAGTGCTTTAAGAAGGCAGATGGGAAACACTCTTTGGAGACTATTTTGATTGAATCATTTTGCGCCTTGCATGTTGATTTGATTAGCTTGGCCTTTGTCCTGTCTGTTTGATCTGGTTTGTTTGTTTGGTTTATTTGGTTAAGTTTCTGTTAACTCTGTTTAACCCTCTTAACCCTGTTAAACTTTTAGCCCCATTTAGCCCTGTTAGCCCCATTTAGCCCTGTTAGCCTTGTTTAGCTCTGTTTGTTCCTGTAATGCCATCATTTGTCAGGTTTGTCTCTTGATCCTTTGTCAATGTGTCTTGTCTTCCACCCTGTCTTGTTTCTTGTCTCTTGTTTAAAATAAATAGAAAATACATCTCTGCATGTGTATTCGTCCTCCCTGTCTTGTCATAGCCCATATAGTGTTACACCAGACAGTGGCACCTTGGTAGATGGGGAGGCTTAAACCAGCAACATTCCGATTACTAACTAGTCCTGTGCCTTACCAGCTGTTGTTAAAACATGTTATACAGTATTATATAAAATATTTGGGTATAAATATAGCTATATGACCATATGGCTCAAAGTATGTGAATACCCCTCCTAATTATTGAATTTGGGTATTTAGCCACGTATTAAGTTTATATTAATCTGAGTAGCTCCCACAGACATTAAAACACTTGCAAATAAGCCGCTCAGGTGGCGCAACAGTAAAAAGACACGCTGCAACCAGAGCTGGATTCTGAGTACGTGGTATCGAATCCAGCTCTGCTTCACCGGTTCGAAGCTGAGTGGCTGTATGGGCAACGATTGGCCAGTTGCTCAGTTGGGGGGTGGGACAAAGAACCGGATGTGGGTCTCTCTCTGTCAGAATGCGATTGCGACCTCTGCCGGCTGATTGGAGGTGCCTGCACAAGAGATGAGGAAGGGTGCCCTTAGGGTGTGTCTCTCCGCATGCAACGCTAGGTGGCGCCAGACTCATCAATGTGTGGGTGGCAAAAATGCATCTGGCTGCTGCTCATGTTTCGGAGGGGATATGGGTTAGCTTCGATCTCCTCGGTCAGAGCAGGGTTCGGCATAGACAGAGAGGAAGCACGATGCAAATTGAACAATTGGATGCGCTAAAGGGGGAGAAAAAGGGGAACAAATTTAAAATAAATAAATAAACACTTGCAAATTCTTCATACTCACCTGTTCAATTTGTGTTGACACGTGAAAGGTTATCTGCTATCTGCTGGCAGTTGAACAAAAAAAAAACAGCAGGCCAGCTGTTCAATTTCAAATAACAGTAAAATTGAACAGTAAAAAATCTATCGCTTTGTTATTGCTAACATTATGACAAAATCCACCTGCTGTTCAGACATACTGTAGGTGTAATATAGAATTGTAGTGGTTTCCTTATAGACATGTTTTACACAAGTTTGAATACACATGGGTGGGTGGTTATAGCTGTTCTTATATTCTGTGAATAAATTTAAGGTAAGCAAAGACATTTACTTAAATTGTCCAGGGCTGAGGTTTAAGAGTCATGGTTTGCTACTAGTGCATCTTTTACTCGTAGAAAAGATGGCACCAGGATGCACTGTAGGATGATCCACCTTGCAGCTTATAGGAGATGAAGTACTTCTGGTACCTCAGGAGACCTTTAATTTTTGTGAATTATAGGTCAAACTGTTTTGTTAAAATATTAGGCAGGTGGTTCTAATGTTTTGGCTAATCAGTGTATATACATGAATATTGTGCATGTATGTGTGTGTGTTTGCATGCATGCTCTCAGAAGAACTTTGCCTCCAGCAGTGCCATTGATTGTACATTGGCACTCTTAAGTAGAGCTTGTTACCTGTGCTCCCATCATAGGCCTTAGTTTGATTTAATGCCACTCTGAGTGGATGACTTTTGAAAATGGCTTTCTTTGGACGCAAAACACTTAGGAAAATAAGACATTTGTCACTGTAGTTTAACAGGGGGACTAACAGGCATGGAGAGCCAAGAGCTGTTCATTTCAGGCTGGGACTGAAGATAAATCACGACCCATATGTTTTTTTTATGGCCACCACACCCCATGATGAAATCTCTGCAGCCTTCTGTCAGTGTATGTGTGTGAGTATGTGTGTGTGAGAGAGAGAGAAATAGAGAGAGTGTCAGACAGATTGGATGGAAGGATAAAAACAAAGCAGACAAGATCTTAATTGTTGTGTTGGATTGTTTTCAAGAAGGCAAGCAGGAAAATCAAATCAGAGAGGAGTGAAGTGGAGTGAGGCAAGTGGGGGTTGAGGAGAGGGAAAGAAATTGGAAGAAAAAGGGAGAGATAATACAATGGTAAAAAGGGGCAAGGGTGTTTAGAGAAAAGCAACGAGATAAATAAGTTTGTTACAGTATATAAATAATACAGTTGACACCAGAATATTACATCAAAAATCATGGGACTAGCCGCTCAGGTGGCACAGCCTCGTGCAGGTGAAAAGATGCAGTTGGCTACTGCACACGTGTCAGAGGGGGCATGTGCCAGTCTCGCAGTGGAGATCAACATCAGTATAGAGGAAGCGTAATGCAATCGGGTAATTGGATACGACTAGATTGGGAGGAAAATTGGGGAAAAAAATCAAGGGGCTACTATAGAGTTTGTGTAACATCTGTATGCCTTTATTTTTCTGAGAAGGCTTTGGAACATGGGGATATTGTCATGATAGTACAGGGGGAAGTCAAACATGGACTCCAAAGTTGAAGACACACATTGTCTACAAACCCTAAAACAACTCTAGACCATTATTTTACCTCCACTATACTCTAAACCTTTGCAGCTTTGGAATTCACCAAACCCAACAATAGCATACACCCTCCACCTTCTGAGGATCTTAGATCACCTTAAACTTGTGTCTTGCTGAGCCATGAAAACCACCAATCAAGCTTCTGTTTGTTTTTAAGCTCAGGTTGCATCCAAAGGCACTTTGGAACTGTTTGCTGCAACCAGCATATGACCCAGTTCTGTAAGCTTGTGTGGCACACTCACAGCTCCTAGATGTTTCCACTTACAATAAGAACACTTACAGTTAACAAGGGCAGCTCAAACAGAGAAAATGTGTGTGGGGTGTAGCCAGAAAGGCAGAATCTAAAAGTTAGTGGGGTTTATGTACTGTGGACAGGCAAATTAGTCACCTTGACTGGTTGTAAATAATATACAGTGTATCACAAAAGTGAGTACACCCCTCACATTTCTGCAGATATTTAAGTATATCTTTTCATGGGACAACACTGACAAAATGACACTTTGACACAATGAAAAGTAGTCTGTGTGCAGCTTATATAACAGTGTAAATTTATTCTTCCCTCAAAATAACTCAATATACAGCCATTAATGTCTAAACCACCGGCAACAAAAGTGAGTACACCCCTAAGAGACTACACCCCTAAATGTCCAAATTGAGCACTGCTTGTCATTTTCCCTCCAAAATGTCATGTGACTCGTTAGTGTTACTAGGTCTCAGGTGTGCATAGGGAGCAGGTGTGTTCAATTTAGTAGTACAGCTCTCACACTCTCTCATACTGGTCACTGAAAGTTCCAACATGGCACCTCATGGCAAAGAACTCTCTGAGGATCTTAAAAGACGAATTGTTGCGCTACATGAAGATGGCCAAGGCTACAAGAAGATTGCCAACACCCTGACACTGAGCTGCAGCACAGTGGCCAAGATCATCCAGCGTTTTAAAAGAGCAGGGTCCACTCAGAACAGACCTCGCGTTGGTCGTCCAAAGAAGCTGAGTGCACATGCTCAGCGTCACATCCAACTGCTGTCTTTGAAAGATAGGCGCAGGAGTGCTGTCAGCATTGCTGCAGAGATTGAAAAGGTGGGGGGTCAGCCTGTCAGTGCTCGGACCATACGCCGCACACTACATCAAATTGGTCTGCATGGCTGTCACCCCAGAAGGAAGCCTCTTCTGAAGTCTCTACACAAGAAAGCCCGCAAACAGTTTGCTGAAGACATGTCAGCAAAGGACATGGATTACTGGAACCATGTCCTATGGTCTGATGAGACCAAGATTAATTTGTTTGGTTCAGATGGTCTCAAGCATGTGTGGCGGCAATCAGGTGAGGAGTACAAAGATAAGTGTGTCATGCCTACAGTCAAGCATGGTGGTGGGAATGCCATGGTCTGGGGCTGCATGAGTGCAGCAGGTGTTGGGGAGTTACATTTCATTGAGGGACACATGAACTCCAATATGTACTGTGAAATACTGAAGCAGAGCATGACCCCTCCCTCCGGAAACTGGGTCGCAGGGCAGTGTTCCAGCATGATAATGACCCCAAACACACCTCTAAGACGACCACTGCTTTATTGAAGAGGCTGAGGGTAAAGGTGATGGACTGGCCAAGCATGTCTCCAGACCTAAACCCAATAGAACATCTTTGGGGCATCCCCAAACGGAAGGTGGAGGAGCGCAAAGTCTCGAATATCCGCCAGCTCCGTGATGTCGTCATGGAGGAGTGGAAAAGCATTCCAGTGGCAACCTGTGAAGCTCTGGTAAACCCCATGCCCAGGAGAGTTAAGGCAGTTCTGGGAAATAATGGTGGCCACACAAAATATTGACACATCAGGAACTTTCACTAAGGGGTGTACTCACTTTTGTTGCCGGTGGTTTAGACATTAATGGCTGTATATTGAGTTATTTTGAGGGAAGAATAAATTTACACTGTTATATAAGCTGCACACAGACTACTTTTCATCGTGTCATTTTGTCAGTGTTGTCCCATGAAAAGATATACTTAAATATCTGCAGAAATGTGAGGGGTGTACTCACTTTTGTGATACACTGTATATGTATAAACTGATCAGCCATAACATTAAAACCACTTGTTTCTACACTCACTGTCCATTTTATCAGCTCTACTTACCATATAGAAGCACTTTGTAGTTCTACAATTACTGACTGTAGTCCATCTATTTCTCTACATACGTTGTTAGCCTGCTTTCACCCTGTTCTTCAATGGTCAGGACCCCCACAGAACCACCACAGAGTAGGTATTATTTGGGTGGTGGATGATTCTCAGCAGTGCAGTGACACTGACATGGTGGTGCTGTGTTAGTGTGTGTTGTGCTGGTATGAGTGGATCAGACACCGCAGCGCTGCTGGAGTTTTTAAATACCATGTTAGACACTATTAGACACTGCTACTTGATTGGTCCACCTTGTAGATGTAAAGTCAGAGACGATCGCTCATGTATTGCTGCTGTTTGAGTTGGTCATCTTTTAGACCCTCATCAGTGGTCACAGGACACTGCCCACGGGGCTGGATATATTCTCAGTCCAGCAGTGACAGTGAGGTGTTTATAAACTCCATCAGCATTTCTGTGTCTTAGCCACTCATACCAGCACAACACACACTAACACACCACCACCATGTCAGTGTCACTGCAGTGATGAGAATCATCCACCACCCAAATTATACCTACTCTGTAGTGGTCCTGTGGGGGTTCTGACCATTGAAGAACAGGGTGAAAGCAGGCTAAAAAAGTATGTAGAGAAACAAATGGACTACAGTCAGTAATTGTAAAATGATAAAGTGCTTCTATATGGTAAGTGGAGCTGATAAAATGGACAGTGAGTGTAGAAACAAGGAGGTGGTTTTAATGTTATGGCTGATCGGTGTGTATATATACAGTGTATCACAAAAGTGAGTACACCCCTCACATTTCTGCAAATATTTCATTATATCTTTTCATGGGACAACACTATAGACATGAAACTTGGATATAACTTAGAGTAGTCAGTGTACAGCTTGTATAGCAGTGTAGATTTACTGTCTTCTGAAAATAACTCAACACACAGCCATTAATGTCTAAATAGCTGGCAACATAAGTGAGTACACCCCACAGTGAACATGTCCAAATTGTGCCCAAATGTGTCGTTGTCCCTCCCTGGTGTCATGTGTCAAGGTCCCAGGTGTAAATGGGGAGCAGGGCTGTTAAATTTGGTGTTTTGGGTACAATTCTCTCATACTGGCCACTGGATATTCAACATGGCACCTCATGGCAAAGAACTCTCTGAGGATGTGAGAAATAGAATTGTTGCTCTCCACAAAGATGGCCTGGGCTATAAGAAGATTGCTAACACCCTGAAACTGAGCTACAGCATGGTGGCCAAGGTCATACAGCCAAGGTCATTCCAGGACAGGTTCCACTCGGAACAGGCTTCGCCAGGGTCGACCAAAGAAGTTGAGTCCACGTGTTCGGCGTCATATCCAGAGGTTGGCTTTAAAAAATAGACACATGAGTGCTGCCAGCATTGCTGCAGAGGTTGAAGACGTGGGAGGTCAGCCTGTCAGTGCTCAGACCATACGCCGCACACTGCATCAACTGTGTCTGCATGGTCGTCATCCCAGAAGGAAGCTGACGCACAAGAAAGCCAGCAAACAGTTTGCTGAAGGCAAGCAGTCCAAGAACATGGATTACTGGAATGCCCTGTGGTCTGACGAGACCAAGATAAACTTGTTTGGCTCAGATGGTGTCCAGCATGTGTGGCGGCGCCCTGGTGAGAAGTACCAAGACAACTGTATCTTGCCTACAGTCAAGCATGGTGGTGGTAGCATCATGGTCTTGGGCTGCATGAGTGTTGCTGGCACTGGGGAGCTGCAGTTCATTGAGGGAAACATGAATTTCAACATGTACTGTGACATTCTGAAACAGAGCATGATCCCCTCCCTTCGAAAACTCAACCTCAAACCCAAACACAACCTCCAAGATGACAACTGCCTTGCTGAGGAAGCTGAAGGTAAAGGTGATGGACTAAACCCAATTGAGCACCTGTGGCGCATCCTCAAGTGGAAGGTGGAGGAGTTCAAGGTGTCTAACATCCACCAGCTCCGTGATGTCATCATGGAGGAGTGGAAGAGGATTCCAGTAGCAACCTGTGCAGCTCTGGTGAATTCCATGCCCAGGAGGGTTAAGGCAGTGCTGGATAATAATGGTGGTCACACAAAATATTGACACTTTGGGCACAATTTGGACATGTTCACTGTGGGGTGTACTCACTTATGTTGCCAGCCATTTAGACATTAATGGCTGTGTGTTGAGTTATTTTCAGAAGACAGTAAATCTACACTGCTATACAAGTTGTACACTGACTACTCTAAGTTATATCCAAGTTTCATGTCTATAGTGTTGTCCCATGAAAAGATATAATGAAATATTTGCAGAAATGTGAGGGGTGTACTCACTTTTGTGATACACTGTATATATATACGTATATATAACACCAGTAAATATTATTTTGACTTTAAATGTGATTTTAAATGCCTCCAGGTAAGAATGGTTGGAAATAAATGTAATGAAAAAAGCCCAGTTTGCTGTTATTTTAAGAAATAACAAAAATAAGTTGAATAATTGTGTCTGTCGGTGTACTTTCTTTGCTTAATGTTAATTAAAAGAAAACGTTACTACTTGAAAAGAGTAGTCAGCATGTACGTGAAATGAACGAAACATAATATGATTTTAAATACAGTAAGTATTAAAAATCGCCATACTATACTAACACCTGTGACAATTAAGCCACACCGGTTGGATAATAAATCATCTTAATGTCTGAGGCATGTTGTTATTTTTCATTTCATAAACACTCCAATCTACACTATATGGACATAAGAATTGGGACACCCCTTCTAATTATTGAATTCATGTGTTTCGGCCACAATGATTGCTAACAGGTGTAATAAATACATTTTATAAAGAGAACAGTTTAGGAAGGCCCTTTCCCGCTCCAGTGCACAAAGGAAGGTCTATAAAGACATAACAAAACTCCAGTGGCCTGCACAGAGCACTGACCTCAACCCCACTGAACAGCTTTAAAATGAACCTTTGACTGAATAGGCATAAATTTCCTTAGACATACTTCAAAGTCTTGTGAAAAGTCTTCTCAGAAGAGTGGATGTCACATAAAAGTCCCTCTAATTGAATACCATTTGTTTTCAAATGTGTATGTATTACAGCTTTTACACTTTACCATTTATCCACACGTGTGTGTGTGTGTGTGTGTGTGTGTGTGTGTGTGGTCACAGCTGCCTGAAAGCTTAATTCTCTCTCATCTTTCATTCTACGTTCCTATTATCTCTACAATGAACCTCATAGAGATACCTCCCCCCACTCAGATCAGAACTCAAATTACATGCACGACAAAAACTGAGCAAACTAGGATAACATTTTACATAAAATTACCTAACAAAATGATCAGTTCAGTGTTATTTTATATAGTTTCATGCAGTTATCAAGCCAACACAATTGTCATGCAGGTATAACATCATGTAAACTAGATAAGGGCTGTTTTGCAATTCTGCTCATCCTCATTAGAAAGGCACAGTTTGGTAAAGGTGTGGGGGTTTTACGATAGACAAGGGTGTTACAGTGTAGTGTTAAGACATTTATACACTGTGAAAGCTGAGAAAGACATGAGAAGCATGACGTGTTTGTCACAGTGTTCATGTTGACTGGATTGCACATTACTCCCCTACTAGCTGCATTTGATCGTATCAAGACCTTGATGTAGAACAAATGTGTTATTAACTTGCTTATAATCTTTATACAAATATAACCCTGACACACACAGCATATAAACAGCATCTATGTATTATTGTTCTCTTTACCTACTGAGTGCATTTATAAATATAGCTTTACATACCATGTAAAGATCAATTTATTAAAATCCCTATTAGAATCTGACTAATCTGTCTACACCACGGCTTCTCCTTTTACCATGATTCTCTTCTTACACTCAGTCATTATTCTCTTTCTGTCTCCTAAAGCATCTCTTAGTGTCTGGTGCTACATGCTCCTGTGGTGCTTTGAGAATACATTTTATGTGTGGTTCAAATTATAAATGGCCTTGTCTGAGCCAAGCCGTGAAGTAAATAATGCATTCATACATGTTACCATGGAAGAATGGAGTGTATTGTTGCATTAAGTGTCTGATGAAAGAAGACAGTGAAACAGAGAGGATAGGCTTGTAAATAAAATATACTAGTAGTAGAGATGATATTGCCATCAGTTTGAGTTTAGTGTAAAGCTGGAATGAGCACAAACATAATATCTCCCTGTCCTTTGTGTTCACAGGAAGATCATCGAAGTAAGGATCATTGATGATGAAGAGTATGAGAAAAATAAAACCTTTATTATTGAGCTGGGTGATCCAGTTCTGCTGGAGATTGGACAGAAACATGGTAAAGTGTGATTTTGTGTTTGTGTGGATGTGTGTGTGTGTGTGTGTGTGTAAGTTAGAGAGCTATGACAGTAAAATATTGATGTGGTTAATTAAATGAACATTATGACTTTTCTTAGTATCTACAATATACATTACGAGCAAACGAAGTAATTCTCTAAGATGGGTGAAGTTTAAGTCTATTTAAGGTTTAAGTTTAATATTACGTATATAAAAAATTATTGATTATTAAAGCTGCAATATCGCAATATCTTGTGAAAACCATTAAAGAATGCTGTGTTGCTCCAGAAAGCCTTAGATATTATTACTTCATAATTAAGAGCTGTTGGGTCAGACATGATGTCATTTTTAGACTGAAGTGTTATTAGAAATTGATTTTACAGCCTAGGGCAATACTTCACTAATACCTCAGTGGTTTAGAAAAAGGAAAAATAAAAAAACGTATGTGCAGGACCATATTTCATGTCATTTCTGGGATTTAGCAGATGCTTTTATCCAAAGCAACTTACAATACTATGACAGTGTACTGTCTAAGCAGTTTAAGGTTAAGGGCCTTGTTTAAGGGCCCAACAGTAATACTGATTACTATTTCGGTACCCTAACCGCTAGGCTACAACTGCCAATATTTGTACTGGGACTATATTGTGTTCCAGTTCTTAAAGTCCGAGATAGTTACACACTGTAGCATTAAATGGGTAAAATTACTGTATTTATTTAAAGTGTATTAGGATATTTTATTAACGTGTATTAAATAAAATATAGTATAATTTGTGTATATTGAAAACCACTTTAAACTACACTACTCTTGTGTACATTCCTGTGCAGACACTTTCCCAGGTGTGATTAATTGAACACATCTGGGCTTCATTTCAGCTGGGCCTGACTCATTTTGAACCTCACTGTAATCATCTACAAAAGGAATATGCCAAAGTCTAAGGAAATTTCTAAAGAGCTTGAAAAAAAAGTAAAAATGGACAACACCTGAAGCTTACAGAAACCAGAATGGGTGTCATTTAAAAGATGAAAATTTATGTGCTGTACCCAGAATTGTTGGTCTGATTATATAGGATGAATACAATAAACTGCAGACGTCTCTAGCTTAATTAAGATTAGTGATCATGACTTTACAACACATAATAGACTAGGCAAAAATAGGATTCTCAGGAGGTAGCAAAGATAGAAACATTGCTTACCACTCAAACACCAGCACTAGTTTGTTATTTGAAAAATGATTAACTAAACTAACTGATTCAAATAGAACATTTTGGACAACAGAAGTCTTACAGAATACAAAATTTCCTAGTGTATAAGTAAAGAATGATTAATTTCACTCTCTACCAGAAGATTTTTAGAAAATCTTTTGTCCATGAGAGTCTGTGAGCTAAGCATAATTGGGTTTAGACAAAAATAAGCAGTCCATGCCTAAAAACAAATAAGTTTGCCTGATTTAAGCAATAATTCAATTAAAAGTATGCTAAAACTCCTCCACTGTGTAATGAATGCCTAATATCCATTCACGGAAAGAGTTGAGTTGCAGCCATTGCTGCTAAAGGTAGTCCAACAAGTTATTAAGCTCTAAGGGTCCAAGTAATTTAGGGGTGATTAAAATTGATTAAATTGTATTTGAGCTTCTGTTGTGCTCCAAAACATCCATGCACTCTCATGTTAAATAACATAAAAGAGAATAACTTTACTTAAGCATGAAGAGAAGCTAAGTCCAAAAACTGTTGCTTATATTCAAATATTCATACTAATTTTATAGTTTACTTATTTATTATTTGTCTTACTACATCTTTTATATTACTTACAAAAAGTCATGGTACTCTATATTTTTACTCCTTATTACTGTTCCCATTTAACAGCTATAATAAATCTATGAATATTTTCTTAGCCCAAAACCCATCATAATGAACTTTTAACACATTGGTCACTCCTAGTGTGCATAGTGTTCTTCATTACTGTAAAATGTACTGGTAGAAAAACTTGCGCTGACTAAATGTAAACCCAGCTGTATATAATTACCACCATTAATGCAAATCAAATTGCAGGGCATATACCAGATCGTAACACATCCACTACAGGTCATCAATAATGAGATACTGTTTACTAATGGGTTGACATCATGAGAAGGAGGTGACACAGTATCACCAGCCTTTTACAGTTTAATCACATGCAACTGGAAACCAAGGGCATTAGCCATTACAATAAATGTAACACAAGAAGCACATCTGGAGCAGATATACAGTTCATTCGAAAAAGTTCTCTCGTGATTTTCAACATCATCTCTGTCTACCAGATCTGTAGCATATGTTCCTTACCACAGCCCACAGAATTGTTAAATGCGAAGAACAGAACCTGTGAGGCAGTGTAAAGCAGGCTAAAAGATCTCAAACAGCAGCACATGATGCCAGAATTTAATGAGATTCAAATACAGATGTGAAACAAATTCACTGAAATCTATCAGTCTGGAAAGGGTTACAAAGCTGTTACTGGGACTCCAGCAAATCACAGTTCCAAAAGCCATAATACACAAATGAAGAAAACATAGAACAGTAGTGAATTTAGTCCTCTTGAATTTAGAAACTGCCCCTCTCTAACTGTAACTTTATAAGCCATCCAAGAGCTACTCGATAGGGGAGGGAAAGTGACTCTGGTTTTTAAAAGCTAATTTAAATTTTAAGCCTTTCAAGTCGAACAATTTACTTTTATTGCATGTACTGAAACTAGAATTTAGTGACCTATTTGTGTCCACCTAAATGAAATAGAGATTTTATTTTTGAATTTTCTAACTCCTTAGCCTGGATTACACATACTACAGATATACTTCTAATACTGAGGGATTTTAATATACATTAAACATAAGAACAGTGAATTTCTGCTTTAACCCTGTACAGCCCATCAACTGTTCCAGTTTTAATCATGGTCATACTCCTGATCCTGTTTTATCTTATGGTTTTTCTGTCAGCAACGTAATTGAGGATGTTGGATTTTCTGACAATAAACCAGTCATTTTTTATATATCATTGACTAGGCAAGCTATCGGCACCAGAGCCTTAAGCCGTTGCTATCGGCCCATTAACTCCCTTACTGCCAGCCTTTTTCTGAAGCCTACATTATGCCCCCATCAGAGTGTACTCTGGCGGCTTTACCAAATTCAATCTGAGGGAATTAGTCATCATTTTTACTTCCACCTGTTCATTCATCCTTGACTCAGTAGCTCCTTTTAAAAACCAGGCATGCTAGGGCTAGATCCCTGCCCTGGTTGAATAATACCACTAGCATTCGAACTGAGTTTTAGAAATTGAAGCGGAAATAGAAGAAAGACAGGCCGCAGGTGTCGTGAGATTTTAAAAGACTACCTGTCTATTATTCAGTACTATTAACTTAGCTCTGAACCCACCAGTGTGTAAGCCTGCTGAGTCTAAAAATTAGAACAGCCAGTCCACTCCTAATACCATCCAAACCATAGTACCTGGAGGAAATCCACATGGGCATTGGTAAAACATGTCAAATGCATTTACTGCATCTTACTTTCACCTCCAAAATACATGCAGAAGTTGGAATGGCTACTCTAAACTATCTCCAGTATGAGTGTGTAATTGATTGTGTGAGTGTGTAATGTTCTGCAATGGACTGGCGCCCTGTGTGATGTATATCCCGGCCTGCAACCAGTGTTTCCGGGTGGCACCAAACCTACTGCAACTCTGACCAAAATGAAGCGCTTGGTAAAAATAAACTAATGAAATCCTAATACTAATACTAATACAAATTATGTGGAACATTGATGGAACATTAGATGCTAAAATCCTTTGGCAGAATATTGGTTAACATAATGAAATCTTATCATAGCATGAGCTAAAGCGAATGTAGCAACTGTAGGCCACCACCTTCCTTGAGTGTTAATTATAAAGCCTGTGCTGACACGGCTCCTCTATTCCCACACACCTTATTCTGCTATTCAATTACCACCATGACTCTTCTGAGATTTACTTGTCTTTTGCCTGACAGATTCAGAAGTGGAGAAAATTTATCTTTCTGTTAGCTAATGTATCATTAGTCATTGTTTTAACTGTCCTTACACTCTCTCTCAGGTGAGTCCAATGAGAACAAGACTACAGTGGGATCAGAGGAGGAAGAAGTGGCTAAGATGGGATGTCCCAGTCTAGGAGAACACAGCAGGCTAGAAGTGGTTATTGAAGAATCCTATGAGTTTAAGGTAACAGTGGCAATTGTTAAAGTATGTGCACTTTTTTTTACCCTTTTATCTGATACCACCACTTGAGTATTAACTGATACAGATTCTCAAAGTAACTGTTTAACTCTCTGCAGGATAATGGCATGCATAATGGATAAAGGCATCCTGGTCTCTTAAGATCTAACAAGATTACATCTAGAGCATGAAATAATATAATATTTAGTTTTTACTCAGTTGTATTTGTTGTCTATACCTATGATACATGACTTCACACTAAACTGGCTTGTAATTCAATAATATTTTATGCCATGAGAGTTTGCATGGTTATCTGTGATTTAGATACTGGTCTAGTGATCAGAATGTTGCTGACTCAAGCCACACAACTGAACGGTTGTCAGTGTTAGGCCCCTGAACAAGCCCCTTGACCCTCAATTGTTTGGATTATATCCGGTCACAATTGTAAGTTGCTTTAAATAAAATTATCTGCCGAGTTCCATAAATGTAAATTTAGCCGAGGCTTTTATCCAGCAGTGGCGATATAGCAGTGGTGGGGCTTAAACCAGCAATCTTCAGATCACTAATCCACTAGCTTAATCACTAAGCTGAGCTACCACTGCCCGTAAGCAATTTATTGGATGTGCTTCAAGGCCCATGCTATGTGCTACTTAGGAAACTATACCACTGTGCATTTATTAGACTTAATATTTAGTATGGCAGGGTACAGTTTACTGTTTCTTTAAGTTCTGTCTACAGAGGGCATAACCTAGCATAATAAAAACTCACTCACTTTAAGCCAAAGTTTCTCAAGACCTTTAATATTGTTAGACATAAAGTCTTGGCCCAAGGGGTGGCCAAAATTAGTTATACCAAAATAAGTACAACCAAACCTGTATATTAAAAACATCTAAGCTAAAAATGTTGAGTAAAGGATGCCACATAGGTGGTGATCTGTCAGTCTGAACCTGAAGCGTTTCTTTACGTATATAATAAAAGCCTATTCACAAATCAATACTGTAATAAGAGTAAATCAGCTGAGTTTTCATTTTGGCATTGTCGTTTGCAGTAGCACAGTGGTGTGTAAGTATTTTGGGCCACCTGTAAACAAAGCTGTGAGCCAGGTGAATTTGGTCCAAGGGCTGCATTTGGCATGGTCGAGGTGCTGGCAGTGGTGGGAAAAAAACTGAGAGAGCAGCGCAGACCTTCATACTTACTGAGGTTCTCTGTAATAGTCCTCTATTGGTTAGTGTAATGATCTGGTCAATGGCTTCACACAAGTAAGAGAAGGCATGTGAAAATTGCCTGTGGGAATTAAGTATATCCAAATTAGGATGATGTTAGTAGCAAAAATAAATAAATAAATAAATAAAAACAAAATACAAATGAAGAGAGCTGGGCGATATGACAGTACATTCAGTATACCGGCTTTGATTGGTATGGATTTTTCAAATACCGCCATACCGTAGTACAGTTAATACAACAGCTGTTTCCTTTATTAGGCAGCAAATATAATATTGTTTGCTGCTAAAAGCACTATGGAGCATTGTGCAGATACAGCTCACTTGTTGACCAGGTAGCGTTAGCATAACAGTGTTAACAGATGAGAGAGGTTTTCTCGATATGGTGGAAAAAAATTAACAAAAACAGCAAAGAAATGAGCTTAATGAGATGAAAACACTAAATACTGCATTGTTTGTTGGGGCACAGTTGTTGCAAAAAAGCAAACAGTGGAGCGACGTTTCTACCAGGGCGCAAATACTTCAGTTTAATTGCTATACCGACGTTATACCAACAACACCAAAGCAAGCTGGAAGCGTAGATATATAAAGTCGTCCACTTTTATACAACAGACCTGTGATCAAGTTGTACAATCAGTGGAGTCATACCTCAGTATACTTGAGCACTTTATCAGTGGTGACTGGGAGACTGCATGTCGTTTTATTTGTTAAAGGGAGAGCTAAGCCAGCCCTACAAATGAATAAGGATCTAAATCTGACAGAAAACAAAAACAACCATGATCTTGTGGTTATTCATTAGCATAAAGTGGAATTTAAAATGAGTCATTTATGATGGCCATAAACTCATTATTGTTTTATTAAACTTCCAGTTTATTGGTTGGAAGCAAAAATATTTTCTGACATTTGTCCATAATAATTAAAGGTCATTCGATATTTAGAAAAATGACATTTGATGTTTTTTTCTTTAGAAGAATCTGTACCTGTACCTAAAATGTGCTGTATGTATGTGTGTGTGTGTAGAGCACTGTAGATAAGCTCATTAAGAAGACCAATCTGGCTCTGGTAGTTGGGAGCAGCAGCTGGAGGGAACAGTTTGTTAGTGCGGTTACTGTGAGTGCAGGTAAGCTGGCACAATTAAAGTCTGTTCCAGACACAATATCCCAGAGCTGATGTTTGGCATTTAGTTGTAATAAATGGCAAAATTAATAATCAGTAAGAGGTTAAAAACAGTGGACTAATGAAGTCTGACCTCAAGTTAATATAGAACAGGTTGACTGATGGTATTTTAATCTGATTTATATTTCATTCTGCTATGCCCTTTATCAGTGATTAAAAATGCATTTTCCATCTTCTTCTCAGTGTCTGACCTTTAACCTCTGGCCCTTTAGGTGATGATGATGAGGAGAGCGGTGAAGAGCGCCTTCCCTCCTGCTTTGACTACATCATGCACTTTCTTACTGTTTTCTGGAAAGTTCTCTTTGCCTTTGTGCCACCCACCGAGTACTGGAATGGCTGGGCATGTTTCATCGTATCAATCTCTTTGATTGGCATCTTAACAGCAGTGACGGGAGATCTGGCATCTCATTTTGGCTGCACCGTTGGCTTGAAGGACACTGTCACCGCTGTGGTGTTTGTAGCCTTGGGTACCTCCATTCCAGGTCAGTGAATGTTTTAATAAATAGATGAATAATGATAAATAAAACATCACGCAAAATCATTCATCCATTTATTAATTTTCTGTTTTACCACCCCTTCATACCAGTCAGAGTTGCTTTGGGTATGATTTATTGGGTGAAAGGCAGGAAACACCCTGGACAAGTCATCAGACACACACAGAGCATTGGTTTAATAAAGCATCAGCTGACTGTCTGTGTTTGCACTGTGGGAGAAAACATATTTACACAAATTTACACCCACCCCAAATCTACAAAGGTTAAGCAAAATAAAAGAAACCTGAGAATATATTAATATAAGGAAGCTTATAGGAAGCAGAGTAATCCTTTGCCTTTAAAACAGCTTAATTGTTTTTTCTTGTTTACGAGTGCTGGCCACGCCTTCAACTGCAGTGAATGAGGAGTGATTACGAGGCTGCAAGGGAAGGGAGGGAAACCCCTTTTTATTTATTTATCTAGAAAAAACCTGAAGAGCTGTGGAGGAAATAGGAATGAAGTGGGTACAAGGACTCATGAAGTAGAAGAGATTTTTCAAAGAGCAAATATTTCAGCTCCTTCACGGATAAAGCAGGTGGAGGTCTACTTCTCTGTCTGTGATGTACTGTACTTCTTATGAAGCTTTAATAAAGCTTTAATGATGTTTACATCTGGTGATTGGGGTTGCCATGAAAGATGCTCAGCCCCGGGGGGAATGAGGAGAATATCATCCTGGATTAAATAATTAGAAAAGAAAAACTCCTCATATCTGGTAGCTGTTATTTGACTTTGTAAGCAGTTATCAGCCTTAATGATTTTCACCAGTCACCAATGTCTGCTCATACCATTATGGATACTCCTGTGTACTGAAAGACTGTTAACTGTATGACATGATATAGCTTTATTTAGATGTATATCTTATATTTTGTCAATGTTTACTTAGCAAACATATTTTTTCCATTGCTCAGGGGTCCTTTTTTGCCTCATAATAATTTGTGATTTTATATATATACATACACCGATGAGGCATAACATTATGACCACTGACAGGTGAAGTGAATACCACTGATTATCTCTTCATCACGGCACCTGTTAGTGGGTGGGATATATTACGCAGCAAGTGAACACCTACCTAAGCATTGTTGCAGACCATGTACACCCTTTCATGGAAACGGTATCCCCTGATGGCTGTGGCCTCTTTCAGCAGGATAATGCGCCCTGCCATAAAGCAAACATGCTTCAGGAATGGTTTGAGGAGCACATCGAGTTTGAGGTGTTGACTTGGCCTCCAAATTCCCCAGATCTCAATCCAATTGAGCATCTGTGGGATGTTCTGGACAAACAAGTCCGATCCATGGAGGCCCCACCTCGCAACTTACAGGAGTTAAAGGATCTTCTGCTAACATCTTGGTGCCAGATACCACAGCACACCTTCAGGGGTCTAGTGGAGTCCATGCCTCAATGGGTCAGGGCTGTTTTGGCAGCGAAAGGGGGACCAACACAACATTAGGAAGGTGGTCATAATGTTATGCCTGATCAGTGTGATGTATTATAGTGATAATTATCAGAGATGTGTATTACATGCAGGTAATTGGTAGTTATATTTTAATTGGTACAAAAGCTTCATATAAAACGTTGAAATCATATACCTTGTAGGTGGCTTTTTGTCATTTGTCTTACAGGGGATCAGCCATGATCTGTTTGTAGTTTGAAGTTTTACGAATTGTCGGAAGCGGATTGCTACCAGATTAGCATTCCGCAAAATGCTTCCCTACATCATGACACACTCACTTTAAATCACACTGAGCTATCACATTATCACAATTTGATTTTATCTCACTGCTGCCTTTTTATACAAACTTGAGCTGTCCAAAAGATGTAGAACTTGCAATTATGAGACTGTGCAATAAAATGTGTAAAGAATGTTTACATTCACTCAAACCAGCAACCAGCCATCTAATATGCTGTTATAATAGCTCTGACTTACTGAGGCTTTAAGGCAAGGTGACATGCGCAGTCTAGTAATCACCCAACATTGCATCTGGGTGGCCTCTCTTCCCAAATTTACACATGATCAAGGAAATAACACAGCAAGGCGAACAAGGCGAATTTCTTTCACTGCTTCAGTGTTCAGTCATAATGAACCCATACACAGAAGGGTTCTGTATGATGTGACAGCCCCCACCACCACCAGAATTCAAAGAATCTGTATTTTGAGCCAAAGTAGCCTGTTTTGTTGTCTATCTTTTGTGTTTTGTCTTTTCTCAGACCACTACTGGTAGCTGCCCGTGTGCCCTCTTGATGTTTCAGAGAGACTTTGACCCAGTGGTCAGGTTGCCATAATGATTTGGTTCTTATCAGGTCTTTACACTTGCATCTTTTTAAGCTGTGATGTGATTTTTGGGCTGGTCATAGTTATGGTCAAAGTACGGACAGACTGCCCTGTATCATAGTGGGTCCTGAGGCACTTACTTATTCACTCTCTCACACCCAGGGGCATTTAGAACAATTGCTGGCACATTTTAAGGTAGAAAGATCACTGGGGCCAGTGATAGCTTGGTGGTTAAGGTACTGGACTAGTAAGCAGAAGGTTGCCGGTTCAAGCTCCGCCACCACCACCAAGTTGCCACTGTTGGGTCCCTGAGCAAGGCCCTTAACCCTCAATTGCTCATCGTGTTCCGCTCATTGTGTAAGTCGCTTTGGATAAAAGCGTCTGCTAAATGCTGAAAATGAAATGAAATGAAAATGAAAGAAATAGGGGTACTTGCAAAGAAAAACCCTCACAGACACAAAAAAACATCCACACAAGCTGCTTTGCCACTGTGACACCCTTTCTGCATTTCACCTATTTACTTAATACTTACTCGATTATTGTAAGTATTCTATTGTGTCTATTGTATTCTATTCTTCTTTCTTACTTTAGGTTGTCTCTGAGTTCACACAGCCCCGTTTCATAATTTTTAATCTATTCTTTTTGTTGTTGCTGGTCAATGATTTAGATGTTTGTATGAGAAATGGATAAGAGATATATGTCATTAAACCATATTTTCTGTTCCTCATTTACAGACACACTTGCAAGTAAGGTAGCTGCTATTCAGGACCAGTATGCTGATGCTTCGATCGGAAACGTGACAGGCAGCAATGCTGTGAACGTGTTTTTGGGCATTGGCGTGGCATGGACCATCGCTGCAGTATACTGGCAATTCAAGGGCAAACCCTTCCTGGTGGATCCGGGCTCTTTGGCTTTTTCGGTAACTCTCTTCACTGCATTGTGCGTGGTGTGTGTTAGCGTGCTGATGTATCGGAGGCGCCCCTCAGTGGCTGGAGGAGAACTGGGCGGCCCACGGACTTGCAAACGGTTCACGTCTTTGCTCTTTATTGGTCTTTGGCTTATCTACATTCTGCTGGCCTCACTTGAAGCATACTGTCACATTCCTGGATTCTGAGAACGATGAATCAAGCATGTGAAAAGACTTTAGGTTAAGTAGTAGGTCAGTTATGTTTTATTTTTTTTAAAGAAAAGTCACTTTCCCTGTTCTTTTCTGTCTTTTAGTACCTCACTGTGGGTTTCTACGTCTCTTTGCCTTACTGTAAGAACTTAAAGTTGTGCAAACCAATGAGCCTAATCGTTTCATCCATTACTCCAGTTTGATCCAATCAGAAACTCTGGTTTTAAAAAATTTAGTTTTTATACTCTTTGAATGGTGTCAGTGTTATTGTGTAATTGTCTTAATAATATTCAATCATAGACGTTTAAATCAAGATGGATTCAGGAAATCAAACCAGTTGATGGCAGATTACAGTTGCATAACTCCTTAGGAAGTACCTGGAGTTCTGCGTTACTTATTTTTTAATTGATTAATAAAATGTAGTCTGATTTTTATCCAACTTAAAAGAGTTACATTTTAAATCATGCATTTTTGTCCATTGTTTTACTGCACCCAACAGCTTAGATGGATTAGAAACTTTTGATAATACGTTTGAATGTGTTGTTTCCTCAGTGATTGCAATCTGTCCCTGAGGCAGCAAAGCATCCCCAAAACATTATTTTTCTTCCACTATGCTTTACGTGGCTCATAAAAAGGTTTTAATGTTAGTATGCAATGCTTTTTTATTTTAATTATATTTTGGATAAAGATCAGACCACTAATTTGTTTGTAATAAATGCAAACATTTAAATAATTGCAAAGGCTTGAAATTTATTTTTATCTTTTACTGTATATGGTAATGTTATGAAGGAAGACAGAAATTAGAGGACATTCTGTGCTTGGATTATGAAACAAGAATAATGGACAAATCAGGATGAAAAGCATTCATTGAATATTACGGTTGTTACTTAAAATATTTAAATATCATGTTCCAGAATTAAAAAGAACTTTCAGTGTAGGTTTGTCTGGCTTTTACATTTGAAGGATCTGCATCTCTGTGCCATACACACAAAGCTAAAAGAAGCTACAGTGAAAGTATGTTGGCAGTGGAAAGTGGCATTTAGGACATGGCCACCACCTCCAGCATACTGATGGGAAAAGTGTTACTATGGAAATACTGGACAGTCACAGGAAATGACCTTTGCCATGACAAACCCCCTAACGTGACCTCTGTGTACTGAATTTGTATTGTTAATATTAATATTAATAATTTGTATGATTATTATAATTAATATTATTGGTCGTATTATGATTGTTTTTGTTGATAAAATGTCTCACTAAAGCTTAATGATACTGTACGTTCTCAGTCATCAGTGCTGACGTTGAGGTCAGTGTTTGTAACACTGCATTACTCTGTGCTGTGTGTAAACATACGTGGGTGGTGTGTGAGATCATATGTAGAGTTATAGAATAGGAAAACTATGATCGACTCCTCCGTCGATTTTAGTCTACTGTATTTCTGCGCTCGAAATAGTTATATAGAGCCAAGAGAAAGCAGATACGACGTAAAAAAAGAAATATGAGTGATGGATTTAGTACTTGTGCAGATCTTTAGCTTTAGAAGAAGCTGCCGTGACCGGACCCATTGTTTTGAGTGATAGAATGTGTGTGCTGTGTATTTTTAGCCCTTATTGTTGCTAGGCAACCATTGTGGAGAGTCATTGTGTGTGTATGTACTGTATGTGTATGCATGTAAGGCACCCTATAATGTAGTAGCTATTATTTATTCTAGCTACAATGCACAAATCAGTATTATAATACAAATCCGGTTACTTAGTTAATATGTGTATACAGTGTATCACAAAAGTGAGTACACCCCTCACATTTCTGCAGATATTTAAGTATATCTTTTCATGGGACAACACTGGCAAAATGACACTTTGACACAATGAAAAGTAGTCTGTGTGCAGCTTATATAACAGTGTAAATTTATTCTTCCCTCAAAATAACTCAATATACAGCCATTAATGTCTAAACCACCGGCAACAAAAGTGAGTACACCCCTAAGAGACTACACCCCTAAATGTCCAAATTGAGCACTGCTTGTCATTTTCCCTCCAAAATGTCATGTGATTTGTTAGTGTTACTAGGTCTCAGGTGTGCATAGGGAGCAGGTGTGTTCAATTTAGTAGTACAGCTCTCACACTCTCTCATACTGGTCACTGAAAGTTCCAACATGGCACCTCATGGCAAAGAACTCTCTGAGGATCTTAAAAGACGAATTGTTGCGCTACATGAAGATGGCCAAGGCTACAAGAAGATTGCCAACACCCTGAAACTGAGCTGCAGCACAGTGGCCAAGATCATCCAGCGTTTTAAAAGAGCAGGGTCCACTCAGAACAGACCTCGCGTTGGTCGTCCAAAGAAGCTGAGTGCACGTGCTCAGCGTCACATCCAACTGCTGTCTTTGAAAGATAGGCGCAGGAGTGCTGTCAGCATTGCTGCAGAGATTGAAAAGGTGGGGGGTCAGCCTGTCAGTGCTCAGACCATACGCCGCACACTACATTAAATTGGTCTGCATGGCTGTCACCCCAGAAGGAAGCCTCTTCTGAAGTCTCTACACAAGAAAGCCCGCAAACAGTTTGCTGAAGACATGTCAACAAAGGACATGGATTACTGGAACCATGTCCTATGGTCTGATGAGACCAAGATTAATTTGTTTGGTTCAGATGGTCTCAAGCATGTGTGGCGGCAATCAGGTGAGGAGTACAAAGATAAGTGTGTCATGCCTACAGTCAAGCATGGTGGTGGGAATGCCATGGTCTGGGGCTGCATGAGTGCAGCAGGTGTTGGGGAGTTACATTTCATTGAGGGACACATGAACTCCAATATGTACTGTGAAATACTGAAGCAGAGCATGATCCCCTCCCTCCGGAAACTGGGTCGCAGGGCAGTGTTCCAGCATGATAATGACCCCAAACACACCTCTAAGACGACCACTGCTTTATTGAAGAGGCTGAGGGTAAAGGTGATGGACTGGCCAAGCATGTCTCCAGACCTAAACCCAATAGAACATCTTTGGGGCATCCTCAAGCGGAAGGTGGAGGAGCGCAAAGTCTCGAATATCCGCCAGCTCCGTGATGTCGTCATGGAGGAGTGGAAAAGCATTCCAGTGGCAACCTGTGAAGCTCTGGTAAACTCCATGCCCAGGAGAGTTAAGGCAGTTCTGGGAAATAATGGTGGCCACACAAAATATTGACACTTCAGGAACTTTCACTAAGGGGTGTACTCACTTTTGTTGCCGGTGGTTTAGACATTAATGGCTGTATATTGAGTTATTTTGAGGGAAGAATAAATTTACACTGTTATATAAGCTGCACACAGACTACTTTTCATTGTGTCAAAGTGTCATTTTGTCAGTGTTGTCCCATGAAAAGATATACTTAAATATCTGCAGAAATGTGAGGGGTGTACTCACTTTTGTGATACACTGTATATGTGATTAAATATAAAGCCCCGGGTTCAATTCAGTCTTAATTAACAATAATAGGGAATAGTGTTGCTTGTGAATTCAGTCATTTTAAGGTACAATACTATTCTTTACTACACATTGTGTGAATTTAAAACAAACAAACCTAATTATGTGGACGATAAACATTTCAGCAGTTAGAACAAGGCTCATCTACTGAAAAGTCAGTCATGTATTTTAATTCCAATTAAAAGGCAATGTTTCATAGCACATGAGATTTGAACAGAACTCTGGCACTGTGGCTCATCTGGTGGAGTGGAACAGCAACATAAATGAATGGGACATGAGTTTGATTCTCATCTCAAATCATTATAGACTATAGACTATGAGGAGTTCACATGTTTTCCTGTCTCTGTGTGGCTTTTCTTTGAGTAGTCCGGTTTCCTCCCATCTCCCAAAAACAGTGACCAAGGTATTTAAACCAAATTCCCATTTGTTCCTGTTATATGGCAAATTACAGCTGTGGCACTGTGCAATTTGTGCTATTTTTTATGTGATTTTCCCCACATTTTTTAACCAAATGCCATCCATTAACTAAGCCACCTAACACCTACTAACTTGGGAGGGTGATGTCTAAAATTTCCTTTGAAACCAGACACAGTTTCATTTCCAGCTGCTGTTAATGTTATATTATAAGGCAGGTAAATGCCCATTGTGGAGGGCACCAACTACCCCATTTGCCACACAATTTAACATTTACATTTCCCAATTTTGGGGTCTAAAGATTGATAGGCGAGTCCAGAATGCCATCCCTCCCACCCAGAGATCAGGACCAGTTATGCTTTACTGGACTACAGTTATTGATGAAATTGCTGAAATTGCTGACTTCACCTTTAATGTACAACACTAAGTGATCAGTCATGAGAAATGTAGCTTAATGTTGAACAGACACAATGATTACAAAGTGCAGGATATGTCTTAGCTGGTTGATTAAGTGTGTCACTGGCTTTTTGTCTTGGCAGGCAGAAGTAACAACAGGCTGGACTCACACACATAAATACATACACTGATGTGGCTATCTATAAATGGTATACACAACAACCTTACTGTATGCCAGTGCTTTAATGCTTTTGACACAACACTGTCTGATATTTCACTATTGTACACACACTACTCACCTACTCGGACTGGAAAGTAAACCCACCAGGACAATCCATTTCCTGCAACAGTACAGTCCTAGCTTTTCTTTGTGGGTTCGTACATCAGTACATGGTAATATTGGTAAATCATAAGGTCATAAGGTATGCTTGTCTGTGGGTAGGAAGTGGAGGAGTATGTTGTAGTGTATGTCATTTGTTTAATTTAATAATGTGGAGCATGTGCAACAAAGAAAGCAGAAATAAGAACGTGTAAATATGGTTGCAATTATAGACCACATACACACACAAGCAGGCTGGCACAGGTAGCTGTGAGTGACACACAGCTCCAAACCTTGCTGGTTACTTTTGTTTTTTCTAATCTTGAAAATGCATGCAGAAGGTGGATTAGCTGCTTTAGATTGTCCCTGGATATAAGTGAGGAAGTAAGGGATTAAATAGGCATGTGTTTGTTGCCATGTGATTCACTGACACCAGGAACAGGGTGTATGTAGTCTTGTCCTGCACTCCGGTGATTCCAGGTAGTCTGTGATCCGTTGCTAACCTGATATATGTGTGTATGTGACTTCACAATGAAAAGTGCACATGCTTATTATCTTCTTTTAAAATGTAATGACTTTTATTTTGGCACCTCTTGTGTATTTGAATTAATTATTTGTTTTTAGTAGAACAAGTTGCTCCGTTCCCATTGAGTCACTAAGTGCTTTCCATCTGCTCAAAACCTCATTAAGATTTTATATTTATTTTCTACTTTTTTTGTGCATATTTAATCTTGATGTCTTGTTCTGAGGATCTGGTTTGTGTGTGGGGGGCGGGTGATACGAGTGTGTGTTTTTGTCTGTAGGTCATTACTGGACCTTGTATGCTCACTGCATTTGCATGTATCATTCTCTTAACCTTGTCCATCCTCAAGTGTTATTTAAATGTCATCTGGAGATATTTTTAAAGATAAGTGAGTTAGAAGTGAGTTTGTTTACAAAGACACTGTCTTTCAAATCAGAATTAAACTTGAAATCTAGCTGATAACGACACTGCGCACTGTGATTTATCTCTGCATTCCTATTCAAACCGAAATCGATTTACAGTTCAAAGCTGCTCCATCCTTCGAGAAACGTTTTGACAGAATGTCTACATATTTCATGAAGAGAGAGAGTGTTCGACTCATCGCTAAAGTTCTTCCTGTCTATCTGTCATCCAACCATCCACTCAAGAGGAACAAGAAAGTGAAAAGAGAATAAAGGTTATACGAATACACCCACATTTCAGAATTCTTGAAGCTAATGTTAAAAGGTGACACACACTTGTAAGGACGATGAAGTCTGGGAATCGATTACTGCTTTTTTCAGCAACGACATACTTCTTCATTCAAAAAATCTCACCAAAATGAGAAGCCAGAAGTATGTGGACACCCATTCTAATTACTGACTTTAGGTCTTCCAGCCACACTTCTTGGTAATATGTGTATTTAAATTATTGACAGAAAATGTATTTTATGCTTTCAACTTTGTGGTACCAGTTTGAGAAAGCAATTTCCTGTTCCAGTTTGACTGTGCCCCTGTGCAGAAAGCAAGGTTTAAAAAAGGTTCAAAACTCGGTGTTGCCACCGGTCGGCTGGGCGCCATTTAGCGGGCACAATTGGCAGTGTCTGCAGCAGATACTAATTGGCCACCGTATTTGCAGGGTGGGGGGCTGACTGTGTGTGGGTGGGTGGGTCTTCATACACTGTGTAAAGACCCTGATTGGCGGAAGAGACGCCTGTGCAGAATGCAGGGACGAGACGAGGAGGCATGTACAGCGACGTGCTCTCCTCGGATGCAATCTGGTATCTCTCAGCAGCGGAAGATGAAATTTAGTGCGCTAAATCTGGAGGAAAATGGGGAACAAATGCATATATAAAACAAAAAGATACAGGTTAATGAGTTTGGCGTGAAGGAAATTTGGTGGCTTGGATAGAACTGCAGGCTAAATCTTTTCAACCAGCACCAGTGCCCGACCTCACAAATGCCCTTACATCCACATCCACTGTGAAATCCACAATGTGGGAGCCAACACTTTACTTATGCCCATATTTTTGGAATTGGACATCCAACAAGTTCATAGTTATGTGTCCATGCACCTTTGGCCATATAGTGTAGAACATTTATTCTGTGCTGTAGAAAGTTCTTATATAAGTTCTAATAAATAGGAATGGTTTGACTGCACAATTTGACTAGAAGAATCTATGGAACAACGTTCTTTTGTTCAAGATCTATACATAAACTGACAAGCTATGCTAACAGAGTTGGTGGTCAGATGTAACCAAACCACTAAAAAGCTAAGTGTTTGCCATTAATAGAAAACTAATAAACATTGCCAGATAGGCTTTATATTGCAGGGGTTTAAACGCTGCTGTGCAAGCAGGATGTCCCTGCTCCAAAAATTGAAATTTAAACCTGATAGGAACGTGTTGCTGATCACATGTTCAAAGAAATAGCAGAAGGAAGGGCAGCCGCTAAGCTCTGTTTTTTTTTTTCAACCTTGGCAAGAGGTTATTTTCCTTTTTTACTCAATTTACAAATACTGAACTGCTGAACTGCCTTTTACAAACATACATATTTTGCAAGAGTGTTTACTGATGCTGACACTGCATCTAGTTTTTAGGTAAACTGGTTCTCAAAACAGCTTATATTAAATAAATGGGACAGTGGTAGCCTAGTGGGTAGAGCTTTGGGGTATCAATCGAAAGGCTGAGGGTTTGAATCCCAGCTCTGCCATGCAGCCACTTTTGGGCCCTTGAACAAGGCCCTTAACCCTTTTGGCTTCAGGGGCATTGTACAATAACTGACCCTGCGCACTGACCACAGCATCCAAACAAGCTGGGTTTTGCAAAAAATCCTTGTACTGTAAATGTGTTTATGTATATATGACAAATAAAAGTGTTCTTCTATTCAATAGAAACATTACATTTACTGTCTGTGGACTATTTGTCCATACAAATTATTTATGAAAAAAGTCAGTAATTAAAATATAAAACTGGTACTGAATGTGCACACTATCTGATATAACAAAGAATCAATGTAAAGATGAAATCAGCTGAAGAAATAAAACGCAGAAAAGCTTGTTTTAAAGCTGCAATATCAAAGCAGTCTTGATGTATTTTTGTTCTCAGTATACAGCTGGATCAGCACCAGTCTCTCTGAGGCAGACTGAGAGAATAGGTTATAATTCTTACTCTTGTGTTCTGCAGTACCTAATCAGATTTAGGTGTTTAGAATACCAACTAGCCTGGAACCCTCTGGCAAAACATAAACATAAATCAAATCAGAAACTGGAAAAGAAAGTTTTATGCTCAGAATTGCAAAAATCAATTGAAAAATCTAGGGCAGCACGGTGGTGCAGTGGGTAGCACTGTTGAGGGGCCTGGGTATGATTTTCCAGCCAGGTGACCAGGGTCTTTTCTTTGTGGAGTTTGCATGTCTGTGTGGGTTTCTTCCAGGTACTCTGGTGTATTCCCACAAGTCCAAAGACAGTCAGACTAATTAGAGATACTACTTACTACAAATTACTGCCCTAATTGTGTTTGATGCCCTGTGATGCACTGGCAATTTAATCAGACCCAGCACGACCCAGACCAGGATAATGCAGTGGTAAAACAGACAATAAATGAATGAATGAAAGCTTTAAACTGGCAGCTTGTCAGAAAATAAACAAATACGTCATCTTAAAATTGAAGGCAATTTAAGTTCTGTGTTGTGTGTTTAGAATGATGGCTTGAAGTGTTTATTTTTCTTTGTATAGAAATATATAGAAGTATATACGGTATATATAGTATATACTGTATATATATATATATATATATATATATATATATATATATATATACAGTGTATCACAAAAGTGAGTACACCCCTCACATTTCTGCAAATATTTCATTATATCTTTTCATGGGACAACACAATAGACATGAAACTTGGATATAACTTAGAGTAGTCAGTGTACAGCTTGTATAGCAGTGTAGATTTACTGTCTTCTGAAAATAACTCAACACACAGCCATTAATGTCTAAATAGCTGGCAACATAAGTGAGTACACCCCACAGTGAACATGTCCAAATTGTGCCCAAATGTGTCGTTGTCCCTCCCTGGTGTCATGTGTCAAGGTCCCAGGTGTAAATGGGGAGCAGGGCTGTTAAATTTGGTGTTTTGGGTACAATTCTCTCATACTGGCCACTGGATATTCAACATGGCACCTCATGGCACAGAACTCTCTGAGGATGTGAGAAATAGAATTGTTGCTCTCCACAAAGATGGCCTGGGCTATAAGAAGATTGCTAACACCCTGAAACTGAGCTACAGCATGGTGGCCAAGGTCATACAGCGGTTTTCCAGGACAGGTTCCACTCGGAACAGGCTTCGCCAGGGTCGACCAAAGAAGTTGAGTCCACGTGTTCGGCGTCATATACAGAGGTTGGCTTTAAAAAATAGACACATGTGTGCTGCCAGCATTGCTGCAGAGGTTGAAGACGTGGGAGGTCAGCCTGTCAGTGCTCAGACCATACGCCACACACTGCATCAACTCGGTCTGCATGGTCGTCATCCCAGAAGGAAGCTGACGCACAAGAAAGCCAGCAAACAGTTTGCTGAAGACAAGCAGTCCAAGAACATGGATTACTGGAATGCCCTGTGGTCTGACGAGACCAAGATAAACTTGTTTGGCTCAGACGGTGTCCAGCATGTGTGGCGGCGCCCTGGTGAGAAGTACCAAGACAACTGTATCTTGCCTACAGTCAAGCATGGTGGTGGTAGCATCATGGTCTTGGGCTGCATGAGTGTTGCTGGCACTGGGGAGCTGCGGTTCATTGAGGGAAACATGAATTCCAACATGTACTGTGACATTCTGAAACAGAGCATGATCCCCTCCCTTCCAAAACTGGGCCTCATGGCAGTTTTCCAACAGGATAACGACCCCAAACACAACCTCCAAGATGACAACTGCCTTGCTGATGAAGCTGAAGGTAAAGGTGATGGACTAAACCCAATTGAGCACCTGTGGCGCATCCTCAAGTGGAAGGTGGAGGAGTTCAAGGTGTCTAACATCCACCAGCTCCGTGATGTCATCATGGAGGAGTGGAAGAGGATTCCAGTAGCAACCTGTGCAGCTCTGGTGAACTCCATGCCCAGGAGGGTTAAGGCAGTGCTGGATAATAATGGTGGTCACACAAAATATTGACACTTTGGGCACAATTTGGACATGTTCACTGTAGGGTGTACTCACTTATGTTGCCAGCTATTTAGACATTAATGGCTGTGTGTTGAGTTATTTTCAGAAGACAGTAAATCTACACTGCTATACAAGCTGTACACTGACTACTCTAAGTTATATCCAAGTTTCATGTCTATAGTGTTGTCCCATGAAAAGATATAATAAAATATTTGCAGATATGTGAGGGGTGTACTCACTTTTGTGATACACTGTATATATATATATATATATATATATATATATATACTTCTATATATTTCTATACAAAGAAAAATAAACACTTCAAGCCATCATTCTAAACATATATACTATATATATATATATATATATATATATATGTATATATATATATATATATATATATATGTAGTATATATATACAGTGTATCACAAAAGTGAGTACACCCCTCACATTTCTGCAGATATTTAAGTATATCTTTTTATGGGACAACACTGACAAAATGACACTTTGACACAATGAAAAGTAGTCTGTGTGCAGCTTATATAACAGTGTAAATTTATTCTTCCCTCAAAATAACTCAATATACAGCCATTAATGTCTAAACCACCGGCAACAAAAGTGAGTACACCCCTAAGAGACTACACCCCTAAATGTCCAAATTGAGCACTGCTTGTCATTTTCCCTCCAAAATGTCATGTGACTCGTTAGTGTTACTAGGTCTCAGGTGTGCATAGGGAGCAGGTGTGTTCAATTTAGTAGTACAGCTCTCACACTCTCTCATACTGGTCACTGAAAGTTCCAACATGGCACCTCATGGCAAAGAACTCTCTGAGGATCTTAAAAGACGAATTGTTGCGCTACATGAAGATGGCCAAGGCTACAAGAAGATTGCCAACACCCTGAAACTGAGCTGCAGCACAGTGGCCAAGATCATCCAGCGTTTTAAAAGAGCAGGGTCCACTCAGAACAGACCTCGCGTTGGTCGTCCAAAGAAGCTGAGTGCACATGCTCAGCGTCACATCCAACTGCTGTCTTTGAAAGATAGGCGCAGGAGTGCTGTCAGCATTGCTGCAGAGATTGAAAAGGTGGGGGGTCAGCCTGTCAGTGCTCAGACCATACGCCGCACACTACATCAAATTGGTCTGCATGGCTGTCACCCCAGAAGGAAGCCTCTTCTGAAGTCTCTACACAAGAAAGCCCACAAACAGTTTGCTGAAGACATGTCAACAAAGGACATGGATTACTGGAACCATGTCCTATGGTCTGATGAGACCAAGATTAATTTGTTTGGTTCAGATGGTCTCAAGCATGTGTGGCGGCAATCAGGTGAGGAGTACAAAGATAAGTGTGTCATGCCTACAGTCAAGCATGGTGGTGGGAATGCCATGGTCTGGGGCTGCATGAGTGCAGCAGGTGTTGGGGAGTTACATTTCATTGAGGGACACATGAACTCCAATATGTACTGTGAAATACTGAAGCAGAGCATGATCCCCTCCCTCCGGAAACTGGGTCGCAGGGCAGTGTTCCAGCATGATAATGACCCCAAACACACCTCTAAGACGACCACTGCTTTATTGAAGAGGCTGAGGGTAAAGGTGATAGACTGGCCAAGCATGTCTCCAGACCTAAACCCAATAGAACATCTTTGGGGCATCCTCAAGCGGAAGGTGGAGGAGCGCAAAGTCTCGAATATCCTCCAGCTCCGTGATGTCGTCATGGAGGAGTGGAAAAGCATTCCAGTGGCAACCTGTGAAGCTCTGGTAAACTCAATGCCCAGGAGAGTTAAGGCAGTTCTGGGAAATAATGGTGGCCACACAAAATATTGACACTTCAGGAACTTTCACTAAGGGGTGTACTCACTTTTGTTGCCGGTGGTTTAGACATTAATGGCTGTATATTGAGTTATTTTGAGGGAAGAATAAATTTACACTGTTATATAAGCTGCACACAGACTACTTTTCATTGTGTCAAAGTGTCATTTTGTCAGTGTTGTCCCATGAAAAGATATACTTAAATATCTGCAGAAATGTGAGGGGTGTACTCACTTTTGTGATACACTGTATATATATATATATATATATATATATATATATATATATATATATATATATATATATATATACACACAGTATATATATACACAATGATCAGCCACAACATTAAAACCACCTCCTTGTTTCTACACTCACTGTCCATTTTATCAGCTCCACTTACCATATAGAAGCACTTTGTAGTTCTACAATTACTGACTGTAGTCCATCTATCCATCTGCATGCTTTGTTAGCCCCCTTTCAATGGTCAGGACCCCCACAGGACCACTACAGAGCAGGTATTATTTAGGTGTTGGATCATTTTCAGCACAGCAGTGACACTGACATGTTGGTGGTGTGTTAGTGTGTGTTGTGCTGGTATGAGTGGATCAGACACAGCAAAGCTGCTGGAGTTTTTAAACACATTACTTTCACTGCTGGAATGAGAATAGTCCACCAACCAAAAATATCCAGCCAACAGCACCCCATGGGCAGCGTCCTGTGTATATGTTATGGTGTTACGGAGTTATGGTGCTTGGATGGCACACTGGTAAGGAAAATGTCTATTTCAATGCTGCTTATAACAAAGGGGATTAAGCATAAAATGGAAATAATTACTGAAGGCATTAAAGGGGATCAATAAAAATATCTCTTTAAAAATAGTCATGTTGATCTGCCTGGAAACAGAATGTCAGCCAATACAGAGAGATTTAATTATTCAGTGGAGCCTTAAAACCAATCTGTCATATAATGCACTGTACAAGCACAAATAGAAGGCTTTGGCTAAATCAACTACATTTTGTGGAAGGAATTTTGAGATGCCACAATAAAATATATGTAATTTTTTATTCCCTTATTTTCCTTTTCCTGCCCCATAATTATTCCATCCTCATCAAACCATAAAATATATGGTGGACATTTGGAAATTAGATTCAAGTGTTTTTGCTAAATATCTCCTGTAATTTATCACTACAGATGCAAAGATTTCACTGCTTCAGAGCCTTTTCAATCAAGCTGGCATGTCATTTGGGTTTTTCAGAAACCAAGTCACTGAAGCTCCTATTTAGCTGTAATTATTATTTTTTTAAATTGTTAAAAATTGTTGCAATCAAGGACCGATGATCATTTACATCATAGGATTTATATTATTAAATTATTGTGCTTTCCTGACAACATGCTGGGAAAATGTATATACTTGATTTAGATTAGATGATTACCTTTGTGGCAAGGAAAGACATTTATTACACACTGATCAGCCATAACATTAAAACCACCTTCTTGTTTCTACACACATTGTCCATTTTATCAGCTCCACTTGCCATATAGAAGCATTTTGTAGTTCTACAATTACTGACTGTAGTCCATCTGTTTCTCTACATGCTTTGTTAGCCCCTTTCATGCTGTTCTTCAATGGTCAGGACCCCCCACAGGACCACCACAGAGCAGGTATTATTTGGGTGGTGGATCATTCTCAGCACTGCAGTGACATTGACATGGTGGTGGTGTGTTAGTGTGTGTTGTGCTGGTATGAGTGGATCAGACACAGCAGCGCTGATAAAGTTTTTAAACACCTCACTATTACTGCTGGACTGAGAATAGTCCACCAACCAAAAACATTCAGCCAACATGTGACCACTGATAAAGTTATAGATAACATTAGATTGATCTTAAAATATTTCAAATACACAGCACATTTATTCATCTGTTCATAAATGTGCATTAAGCAACGTAAAAATACAAATGGCATAAAGCAATATTGAGTGTGTCATGTTAGTAATGTGAACTAAAAACCTTTCTGTGTCAAGAGGAAATACATATTTCATATCCACATAGCTTTTTATGGTTAAAAAAAAGAAGTGAAACACACTGAGTGCTGGTTTTATTATTTTTGTTGTTAAAATTTGGTATTTATTAAATGTACAGTTAAGAGTATCATTTACCAAGACAATAAAAATTACATCCAAAGCAATGATTTCCCTTTCACAAGGTACACCAGTACTTTCTCTACATACAGTGTTTCAATAAGAAAAAAAGAAAGAAAATAAGAGAGACGAACACCACATGTACTTGGTTGAAGCTGCGACTTGGGGAAACAAAATTAGCCCTTGGCAGAAATGTTCATTCTCTCTACAAGCCACAGAGCTGTGGCACTAAACTTCCACTGAAGACAAGAAGTGGCACAGTATTATTCTTTTAAAACAAGCCCTGCTCTCCCTTTATAAGGAATTATAAGAGAACCACATTTCTACAGAAATATTTTACTATATACTGTATCAACTTTAGTACCTAGAACATCTGCTTCTAATATTCTTAATACATTAAAGGTGTAAAAAACAAAGAAAAGTGCACCATTTGGGATGTAAGTAAATAAAATTGGAAGTGATTTTTAGGAAACTTAATCAGATATTTAATAGATTTCAGTAAAGATAAAAAGATAAACCTCATGCACAACCAAAATGCTGGATGAGGAGGACTGCAGAATAGCACAAGCCCCCTACGATAGGCGTAAAGCCAACCGCAAACTTCTGAATAGAGCTGTAACTTAGACAGTCTGAGTCACTATTGCAGTTGCAACAAGGCGCTACCCTATACAGCCCTCCTTCCCACATACACGGGCATGTGTGTCTGTAGTGCACCCGGTTAGGCCACTGGCTCCACTGGGAACCCAAAGACAAAAGTTTTAACATTTCATACAGCTGCCATGTAGAGTTAGTCTGTTTTTGGCAAGACTGGATATGGTGTAGGTCATCCGATCACATGCATATCCAGTGCTCACTCACTCGCTGTTGAAGGATATAACTACTAAGTCACTTTAGATTTAAAACAGCCTCGTACCAAACAATGGCAGCAGTAAATAAAACCTCTGTGAAATCAGACAATATGAGATTGGCAGGATTTGATGGTCAATGGACAATGTTAGCTTTTGGAAACGTATGGTTTATGCACAAAGATTTAAACTCAAATAAAAATTTTACCACAATGCAGAGAAACTGCATACAATTGCACATCACTTTGGTTACTAGGTGGTCCTAAAATGCATTTAGGGTGGATTAAAATCACCTCTACAAATGTTAGTCATCTCTAAGGCCTATTAGATCTGAATTAGTACTGAGACACAGTTTACAGACAGGTGTAAATACAGCACTGGATATGAACTATGAACTATGTGTATATGCCTATATTTTAATATTAGTATAGTCTTTTTATCTGAGGGGGTGAGGTGGGGTTGAAGGGATCAGTGTATCCTAAGTTTTATTAATAAAATATGCAAAAAAAATACATGCTCCACACATAGTATGAAAGTGCGCTTACTTTTACATCCTTAATCATGAGCAGAAATTTTTAAAGAAAATATCAACTGTGCCATGCACTATTTCTGATTTAATAATACATTTTTAAAACATTAAAACAAGCTGTTCAGGTGCTCAAAATAACACTTTTTCTATCCCAATTAAAAAAAAAACATCCAGGCAGCAGATGACTGTTTAATGGGTGGGAAACTAGTTAAAGAGAGAGTGTATGTGTTTGTGTGTGTGGTGGAAATTCAGGAACTAAGCCTGAAATGTCATGAGTTCTGACACAGTTGACCCTTAAAATCCCCATGACAAGAAAAAGACATCAGAAACACACACACAGCTCCGACACAACCCCCACTCTCTACAGTCAGTAGTAGAACTCACATAAAACCACACACGAATGACCAACGTGATACACTGACATAACTGATTACTAACCCCCACACTTCATACACACACCCACACGATACAGGCTTGTTTCAACAAAATGAATTACAAAAAAATCACTGTACATCATGTTCACAAAAGGTACCACTGCTTTTTGGTTTTTCATGCACACACGCACACACGCGCACACACACGCGCACACACACAAAATAAATCTGTGGAGCTCAAGCAAACGTATCCACAGTCTACACCCATATACACACTATATTCTTTTTCATGTACAAAAGACTTGGTACAGCTAACATTTAAGCACAGCACATTTTCTACAAGACATTTCAGCTCTTAGCATGCCCCTTGTGTTAGCCAGTTATGCTAGCAATGCCACTCTGCTGTTCAATCATAGAGAATTATTTTATTCTATTTATGCATTTCTCCCTTTTTCTTTCAGTCTACTTGTATCTGGTTGTCTCTGTACCTGGTTATCTCTACTGCACAGCTGCAGACCCCTATCCTGACCGAGGAGGGCTATACCTTCTGACACCTGTGCAGTTGCGAACCGCTTCTTTTTACATGCAAGAAGCAAGTTCGTACACACTGATTTTTATTAAACCTGTATCTGTGTTAGCGCAACTGACCAGTCAGCAGAGGTTGTGATTGCAGCAGTGATGAGGAATTCCCTAGGCCCTCGCACCTGGTAGCCAATCATAGCAGAGCTATGTTTTATCACTGTGCCAGCCAAGCACCCATTAACAGTGGTTATAACTAGGGATTAACTGTCACTGCTATAAATCTGGATCAGTATTGGCTTCAAATGAACATTGTTAAAAAAATGTTAAATGACCCCTGTTGGGAAATTACTATAAACTTTACTTTACATAGGTTATACCTTGTCTAGCCCATTGCTGCTGGGATCCAGGGTTCGAATTCCCGAATCTGCAGGTCAGGCATCTACATACAGACATGCCCATGTATGTAAAGGGGGAGGGGGTGTTTGGCATCCTGTCCCACTACAACAATGAGCAGGACATAGCTGTGGCAAAACATGATGAAATCGACACACTATTTAGCTTAATTTCTTAAATAGTACAGTAAGCACAAAGATCATCAATGTTATATCAAGTTAGTTGATTGATGTGCCAGTATTTCATCAGTTTTAGTACCTGCCAATTTTTAGAGCTCTGATTTCAGAATTAGGGCTTAAATGTCCAAGAAATCACATCAGAAAATCTTTAGTATTTACTTATCCATTCAGGATTTGGCACACTATTTCAATAAGCCAAGTAATAGCTACTATCCTACTCATAACTCCATCAGGAACCATAATGCTGCTAGTGTGGCACAGTATTCCAGGGTCTATACACTCAGTTGAGAGGAAGTGACAGCTGGCACAGCTTGCTAGCACTGTGAGTGCGTCAGAATTCATCCACACATTTAGCTCTGACTGCTAACCTAAGCAGGTCAATGGACTACTCCAGCACTTTTAGAATCTGTAGTGTAGCATCAGGAGTGTCCAAGCTTACTCATAAGAGCAACTTTGGCTGCATGTTGAATCTTCAACTAATATTACTGATCAAAGAAGTGAAATCATGCTTGGCTGGTATAAAACCACAGCCATAGCAGGGCATTGTGGGTGTGATTGAATATCCTTGGAATATTCAATTACCACAACCAGTTCTTTTATCAAACCCTTGGTTTTATTTACAATTTTAACTGCAGTCAATTGTCACTAAATAACTGAGTATCCTGCTGCTCCATTATAAGTAACAACAGCATGCTTGGACAGGAGAATTGAATATCCACTTCCACACAAATAAGCTTATAGATGCCCAAGATTGGCATGTCACTCTGATTGACAGAGATGTTAGCATTAATATTTCTCCTCCACAAAGAGCAGCAACAGTTATGCATTATTAGACACTCAGCCACAGACGTATAGCATTTTGAGGAATAATATGATTTTATAATGATTACCATCTCAATGGCAGTGGTACAAACACAGTTGGGAGGATCTGAAGTATCAATACAACAAAGCTTTAGTGGAAGAGATGTATATTACTATTGAAACTGTGTCTGTCTCTAAATGTATTACCAAATTGGCATATATAAAAAAAAAAAACACCCGATCACAACACCCGATTTGATCAAGAAGAACCAGATCACTACACGCCCCCTCCGACACTTGTCTAATCAGCTGCCACTTCTCATTACCCGCTATTGTTGGGTTCTCACACAGAGCTGTATCTCATACAGAGCCACGCTATGTTACATGTGACCACCCCTCCCCAACCGCCAATTCGGGTACACGCCCAGACAAGCAGCAGTGAGGAGAGACCCTGCCCAACCTCTCCTTCCTCAAACACGGCCAGTTTAGACACTCTGCAGTGATGTGCTGTCATGTCAGATCAGTAATACATGACTATGAAGTATTAGGAAATGTAAATGTGAAAAACAAGGCACAATGGAGACAACAGGATTTAAGAAAACTCAAACCTAATTTTATAGATTACATAAAGATACCAGGATTTAGAGACAAGCCACTTTTTAAAAAAAATCCTAAAATAAAATCAAACAAGTCTTGTGATAGATTTTCAACCCCAATTAATAAATACTCCATTAAACAAGAATTTACTAATATTTTAAATACCCAAACATGAATGTTCCACTATATTGGCATAAATACATCTATGCTAAGTCTATACAAATAACAGATTGTGCATATTGTATAAAATGGTAATGAGACTAAGATTAGACCTCTTGTAATCTCAGAATTTAATGCAAATACATAAAAGCTGAGCAGCATCGCACTTTATGATGTCTCAGGGCCCAATTCGCAAAGTAAACGCATACTGCTTTCTAAGCACTGCTACAAGCGGCATTGCTACAAGTAGCACTGTAGTAGCCGAATGTTTATTTAATTGTCTGTCATGGCAAAGCTGTTTCATTGTAATCTCGCTAAGCCAGAGCTAGTTTTGTGATACAATCATATTTGACACTTTACAGTTGACGAGTATATTGCCACCTAAAGAGCTGATATTTTTTAAAGGTGTGTTTAGTTTAACAGGGCACAGGCCTGAGTTGAGTTTGTTCCTAGCCTAATCCTCACAGTAAAACATTCAGTGGCACTGTGCTTAAGGGTGGCATTAAACTACAGAAAACATCCAAGCTTCCTACAGCATAGTGGTTTTAGAGAAGTGCAGTACATAGAATTGCCACATATACAAAATGAGAGAGCAGGAATTACTTGAAGCCACACCACAGACAGAGCCGGGACTATATATAGAAAGAGGGAAGGGAAGAAGAAGGAATGAAGATACAAACGCATGAAAAATATACATACGTGGACAGAAATGAATTAAGTTTCCATTAAAAGTGCACATCTGATTAAAAAAATATATACATATAATCATAACTGCCATACAGACACATTTATCTCTACACACCCACAATATCAATCATGTTAATGTGTTCACCTGCTTCAAAATCTGCAACATTGTTGTCCTGTGGGCAAAAGGATGAAGGCTTGTTTTATAGGATTGACCATCTGTGCATTATTATGTAAACAAGTACCATTCAGATTAGGCATTCATCTAGCGTTTGAGTTACCAGGTCACAACTACCCATACCGTACTGCTTAGGATACACTGCCACCTGCTGGACAAGTCAGAGCACTACATATACATCTTCCCATGCCCTCGTACTACAGAAATAAATAAGAGTCCTAGTTTTTAAAAGCAAAATGGTCCTGGTCTTTAACACATTCATTCACTCACTTGCTCACTCACTCACGTACTCAATCTACTGTTTCGACAATCTTAGATAATCTAACTGTTTTGGTAACAAACATTGATACTTTGGTTAAAAAAGAAAAAAAAAGATGCAGAATTTCAACCAAAGCACAAAATCTGTTCAAAAAGCAAACCTGAAATTCAGGCTTTGGAATCATAAGTGGAAAATAATTATACACCTTTCAGTAATACTAATCTATCACCATAATACAGCAAGAAAAATGGCAAAAGAAGAAAAACTGACATTAAAAGTAAAGGATTACATAAATCAGATGGGCGTGAGCTCAGACTCTGATGTGACAGGTGTGCTGGAGGACGAGGAGCTGCTGGGCGAGGCAGTGCTGTTGTCCATGCTCCAGCTGTGATTGGGTGAAGGGAAAGGTGGGGTGCTACAGTTAGACGGTGGCCCTGAGCCAGTGTTGTCGTTAGTGGGTGTTTGGCTGCAGAGGGCATCATAGTGCAGACCTTTGCTCTCCAGTTCACCCTGTAGGTAGCAGCAGATTTCTTCAGGTAAGCGCTCGAGCTCAGTGTCACAGTCACGTTCCAAATGTAGCATGTGCTGCAGAAAGAAACGCAGACAGATGTTGACAAAAAGAGCAAACCTAAGAGAAGAAAGACAGGTGTGTAATAATAAAAAGCAATATTGACAAACCAGAGACTGCTCCTCCTCAATTTTCTGAAGGATTTCTCTTTGCTGGGCCTTTAGCATTTCCTGACGCTTGTCCTGTGTTTCCTCCAGCTGCAGAGACATTAATAGAAAGATTGTAAGCTTTACTAGGGAACCTTTTCTCTCGTATACCCCCCCCCCCCCCTCTTTTCTCCCAGTTTCTGGCTGAGGAGTCTTGCACGCATCCCATATGACACAGAGCCATCTCCATCCCTTCCCACACAGAGCCGTATCTCATGCGAAGAGTCCAGTTATGCTACACATGATTGAGATCACATATAGCAACAGCAGCAAGCCGAAACCCTATTAGACCCTTCCTCCACTGCTGGGGATCCTTATTGCTTCTGAGGAGGGTATATCACGTGCGCGGTCCCTCGATTGCATCTTTATCGCCCGTGCCTTGGTGGATTCGCACATGGGTTTCCTCCAGACCCCATCCACTTTATTAGTCAAGTCTTTTTCCACCCAGCAGACTTGATGGCCAATTTTGTCTGCTGCAGGCACTGCCAATTGTGTCCGCTAGACAGCGGGAAGTTCAGAATCTTAGCACTGTTGTGCTAGTGGAATATCCTGCTGCACCACCTGGGTGCATAGACATCCAATTTTGTCTGTCGGACAGCCGACCAGGTTGGTAGCACTGCTGAGATTCGAACTCAAGAGCTCAAACACTCCATAGTGGTGAGTTAGCATCTCAGCCCACTGCACAACCTGAGAGCTTAAGAACTTCTTTAACTAACTCAAAAACACCCTATTTGAAATAACCATTAATTTTAATCTATAACAGGCTACATTTGGTTAAGATTATAGAGTGTGTATTGGAATTTGTGTCAGTTTAAACAAAAGAGCATTATGAAGTAAGGCACTGAAGAACGAAGTGATGTCCTTGCTCTGTAGGGGCTCTGTGGAGGTTACTGGAGTTTGTCCACAACAAACCACATCATTTTGTTCTTTGCTTTAGGTACAGTCATGCTAGAACATAAGCGGTGCTTCCCCAAACTACTGCCATGAAGTTGGAATTATATTACTGACTGTATACACCTTATAACCATTAATAACAGGTTAATGTGAAGAAATTTCATTTCCATAACCGCTTTATCCCGGTCAGGGTTGGAGTGGGTCTGGTTCTACTGGGAACACTGTGTGAAAAGCACAAATACTCTGGGCAGGGCATCAATTTATCGCACGGCTTCGGAAACCTCTTCCCCCACCCACTTCAAGACACAACCAATCATGTTTGTGCAGATGCCTGGCCCACATATCTGCTGTACCACCCAAGCATACATTAATATTTTTAACATTAACATTTTTATTTTTTATTTTAATAACAATGTGAGATGTTACAGGGATGATGGTGAATGTGCCAGTATCATAATTACGGCACAGTTCGCCAATGTTGAGTTTAACATGAAAAGACATTGTTCCTACATTTGGCAATTTGGTTAACCTGCTTTCATTTGTTGCAATTAAAAAATTAAAAGTGTAGCTGTAAAAAAGATTTAGATTGAGATTTGAACAACACTCACCCTGCGAATTAAGTTCACACTGTCTTGGATATGTTTCCTGTTGATCTCCCTGGAGACACACAAAGAAGGGATTCTGGGTTATGCTAGATAACACAATAATTCTTAGACTTCTTTTTTTATGTTTAGGGTAATGGTAGTATAATGGTTAAGGTATAGGACGAATGATCAGGGGTTTATTGGTTCAAGCTCCACTGCCAAGCCACCAGTGTCGGGCTCCTGAGCAAGGTCTGTAACCCTTAATTAGTTGCATTTTATTTTGTCACAATTGTAAGCTGCTTTGGATAAAAGTGCCTGCTAAATGCTGTAAAGTAGATATCTTTTCTTAATAAATTATTTATAGTTACTGTATAAAAACTGACACATTTTGACAATAAAACAGCTGTAACACAACATGCACACGCAGGAAGAAACTGTTATTCAAAGCCTGCACACCAACTACAGGAGGGCCATTATCAAGAAAACAGAAGCCACTATGAACGCAACTCTGTTAACGTTATTTTAGAGAATTTCATATTATTCCAGAATTATTTAGATTTTCTTTTATATATATATATATATATATATATATATATATATATATATATATATATATATATATATATATATATATACAGTATATATATATATATATATATATATATATATATATTCTTGTGCATTTTCTCCCTTCTTTCTCCCTTTCAGCGTGTCCAATTGCCCGATTGCGTCATGCTTCCTCTCCGATCTCCTCTCCGATCCCCGCTCTGATTGAAGAGAACAAAGCTAACCCACGCCCTCTACACTTTGACGAATACAATGCAGATCAGCACTGTGTACGGAGAGACACACCCTGACAGCACTCTTTTCCCATCTCTGTGCAGGCGCCATCAATCAGTCAGCAGAGGTCGTAAATGCATTAGTTATGAGAGAGGACCTATCCGGCTTTTTTAATATCCCACCCCTATCTGAACAACAGGCCAATCGTTGTTCAAGCAGGCAGAGCTGAGACTCGATACGTTCAGCTCTGGTTCCAGCGTGTGTTTTTACCACTGCGCCACCTGAGCGACCATGATTTAGATTTTAGATCTTAAACAGTAAAAATGGAAACTGCCATTTAATACTAATAGGATGTAGCCTTAAAAATCATATTAGGTTCTTTACAAGCTTGTATAAATCAGGGTTTAAATTGAAATAATTTATCATTTTAGAGATGTGACTTCATCTAATAAATATTTATTAACTATTAAAAACATTAAAAATTTACAAGTAAACAGTTAAAGATGGTTCTTTTCTTTTCTCTTTAACAATGAAGCAAAAACATGCATACTTAAAATATTTTCTTGCAATCATTTAGGCTAAATATTATAAAAAAATGCAGGCCTAACATTTACCATAAAATGCTAATGAAAGCATGTAAATGTAAAGAAAGATGTGTAACATGTCATATACATGGGAGTCTGTCAGTCCGACCTAAAGCAGTTCTTGAAGTTCATAGATATACGCATCACAGAAAAAAATCACTCAGGTGGCGCAGCGGTAAAACACTAGCACACTAGAGACAATTCAAACACATCGGTTCGAAACTCAGCTCTGCCATCCGGCTGGGCTGGGTGGCTACATAAACAACGATTGGCTTGTTGTTCATACAGAGTGGGAGCCGGAAGGGACCTCATAACTGATGCAATAACAACCTCTGCTGGCTGATTGATGGCACCTACACTGAGCCGAGGAAGAATGCATTGATCAGGGTGTGGCTCTAAGTACACAAAGCTGATCCGCATATGAACTCGCCTCGCGCAGGTGAAAAGATGCAGTCGGCTACTGCACACGTGTCGAAGGGGGCACGTGTTAGTCTCGCTCTCCTCAATCAGCAGTGGAGATCAGCATCAGTAGAGAGGAAGCGTAATGCAATCGGGTAATTGGATACGGCTAGATTGGGAGAAAAGTTGAGAAAAAATGCAAAAAAAAAAAAAGCCCCTAAATTTAAGGGCTTCCTATTAAGTGTGCACAATGCTAATGCTAAAACTTGTTTAAAAATTTCATTTTCCTTTCACTGACAGGTTGCATGTGAAACACCCTGTACATCCACTTCTCTAGTTATGAACGTATAGAAACGTGCTGTCAGCAGAAAACAGACAACATCTACTCACAGCTCTGTCTTGTCTTTGTCCCCCTTCCTGGCCTCACTGATGCTGTTCTGCCTTTTTCTATCCAGAATCTTGACCAACTCCTTCTTCTCTCTACAGAGCAATAAAGAACGGTTCCCAGTAAAACTTACATAAGTACACACACACACGCAAACATGGTAAAACAGCTTCAGAGTGAGATGCTTACTTTTCACGTATCTCCTTGAGTTTCTTGATTTGGGCTGTCTGGCATTCCTGTGCCACTTCTTTAAGTTTTGGATATAACTGCAATGGATCAGAACACACATAGTCAGTTTGATATTCACCTGCTTATATCAGTATGTGTCTGGGTGATTATGATAGCAGAGATGTTACAGTTTAATTACATGGATCACTTCATATATCCATACCCAAAAAAACTGCTCTTAACAAATTCTGCAAACATTATGCAGTCGACCCGTGACTTATGAATTTAATTGGTTCTGACGGGCTGTTAAGTCATAATGTTCGTTAGTTAAACCTATTTTTCCCATAAGAAATAATGTAAATAGAATTAATACGTGCCAGACCTCCCAAACCCATTACCCAACCTCTCTAATGTCTTAAATGGTCTTTTTTGTTATAAATACAAGTATATTTTCCCATAAATCTTAAATTATAGAATAGACATTCCTGTAATAAACAATAATAAACAACAATACACAGTAGTACTATACAGTACATAAAAACACACATCACATTTCAGTACAGTATGTGTGCTGTACCATACACCATAATAAATTTATTTTTTTAATTTTTTTTTAATTTCCTTCTTTATTTCAGTAGTGTTATATTTTGTAGGTGTAATTGCCCAAAAGAAAGAATACTTTACTAAGCCGACTTCCTTCTTCTTTCTCACTCACTGTCCCCTCTGTCTGATACACAGTGACAGCTACTGGCAGGAGTAATTATACAACACACTAAATAGTGATTTTTTCATTTTCTCGCCACTACGCTTTCTCTGCACCTGCTTTGGGGCCATTTTAATACTGAATTTTACAAAATATAAAGAAAACATATATATATATATATATATATATATACATACAGGGAGAGAGAGAGAGAGAGAGAGAGAGAGAGAGAGCGAGCGAGAGACGGTCGGAGTTAACTTGTGCGTGATGTCATGTGTTTTGCAAATTTCGGTTCATAATCTGAAATTTGTTTGTACATTAAGTTGAAAAAGATCGCTCGTAACCCAAAATGTTTGTATGGTAAACAGTTCGCAAGTCAAGGGTCTACTGTAGGTGTGACAGCAGCGACAGTCAAATTTGAAAGAGCATGTGAGAGAGAGAGAGAGAGAGAGAGAGAGAGAGACAGTGTATGTGTGTTTGGGGTACCTCATTTAGATGAGCAAACTGCTTCTCTCTCTCAAGCTGGTGTTGTCTTATTCGGAGCTCAAGGAGCTCTTGCATTTGCCACTTTTCCAGCTGTACCGTGTGTTCTGGTTCACTGTAACACACACACACACACATACAGAGTAAATGGTAAAATCAACATAATGCACTATAAAAAACGTCTCTTTCCTTTCTCTCGTACTTTTTCTTCATGCTGAGTCGGAGTTTTTTCTCCACCTGACTCCTGCGTCTTTGGTTGTCAGAGTTCAGCTGATTACACCTCGTCTTCTGCTCCTTACTGAGGGCCCACACCTAAAACACACACACACACACCACATTGTGGTTACATTTGTGGCACTGCAATGACTCAATAAAGTATTATATATACAACCCCTGGCAAAAATTATGGAATCACCACTCTTGGAAGATGTTCTTTCAATTGTTTAATTTTGTAGAAAAAAAAAAAATCACAGACATGCCACAAAACTATCATTTCTCAAACTGTCAACCCTCTGGCATTAAGAAACAATAAAAAAAGAAACAAATATAATAGTTGTGGTCAGTCACAATTGCTTTTTTTTTAGATCAAGTAGAGGAAAAAAATATGGAATCACTCAAATCTGAGGAAAAAATTATGGAATCATTAGAAAACACTGCACCATTATTACTTTGTTGCACCACCTCTGGCTTTTATAATGGTTTAAACTCTCTGAGGCATGGAGTTAACTAATGACAAACAGTATTCTTCATCAATCTGCCTTCAACTGTCTCTTGCTGTTGCCAGATCAGCTTTGCAGGTTGGAACCTTGTCATTGACCATTTTCTTCAATTTCCACCAGAGATTTTCAAATGGATTGAGATCCGGACTCTTTGCAGGCCATGCCATTGACATTATATGTTTTCTTGAAGGAAAGTTTTCACGTCCTTTGCCCTATGGCAAGATGCATTATCATCTTGAAAAATGAAGTCATCATCACCAAACATCCTTTCAACTGATGGAATAAGAAAAGCGTCCAAAATTTCAATGTGGACTTTGGCATTTATTGAAGACCATCTCCCCTGTGCCTTTACCCGACATGCAGGCCCATATCATCAACAACTGTGGAAATTAACATGTTTTCTTTAGGCAGTTATCTTCATAAATTTCATTGGACAGACACCAAACAAAAGTTCCAGCATCATCACCTTGCCCAATGCAGATTCGCGATTCATCACTGAAGATCACTTTTATCCAGTCACCCACAGTCCACGATTGCTTTTCTTTAGCCTACTTTAACCTTGTTCTTTTCTTTTTAGGTGTTAATGATGGCTTTTGTTTGGCTTTTCTGTATGTAAATCCCATTTCTTTTAGGTTATTTCTTACAGTTCAGTCACAGACATTGACTCCACTTTCCGGCCACTTGTTTCTCATTTGTTTTGTTGTGCATTTTCTGTTTTCAAGACATTGGTTTAAGTTTTCTATCTTGATGCTTTGATGTCTTACTTGGTCTACCAGTATGCTTCCCTTTTACAACCTTCCCATTTTGTTTGTACTTGGTCCAGATTTTAAACACAGCTTACTGGGAACAACCAACATCTTTTGCGACATTCCACAATGATCTATCTTCTTGAAGGAGTTTTATAATCCTCTCATTTGTTTCAACTGACATATCTTGTGTTGGAACCATGATTCATGACAATCTGCTTTGTGCAACAGCTCTCCGAGGTGTAAGCACTCTTTTTAAACTGAAGAATAATTAGCAAATCTAATCTGCTGCAGATGTTTTGTTTTTAAACTGCAACTACAGAGTGATTCCATAATTTTTTCCTCAGATTTGAGTGATTCCATATTTTTTTCCTCTACTTGATCTAAAAAAAGCAATTGTGACTGACCACAACTATTATATTTGTTTCTTTTTTTTATTGTTTCTTAATGCCAGAAGGTTGACATTTTGAAAAATGATAGTTTTGTGGCATGTCTGTGATTTATTTTTTTTGTACAAAATTAAACAATTGACAGAACATCTTCCAAGAGTGGTGATTCCATAATTTTTGCCAGGGGTTGTATTATACAGTATATATTCAATATAGTATCTATCTGTCTGTCTGTCCAGCTACCTACCTACCTACCTACTGGTCTGTCGGTCTGTCTTTCCAGTTACGTACCTACCTGTCTGTCTGTCCAGCTACCTACCTACCGTTCTGTCGGTCTGTCCAACTACCTACCTGTCTGTCTGTCTGTCTGTCTATCAATCATACATGACCTAAAACCCTACTTATCAAGCTGCAATTTGATACTTTAAAAGCCCTAGTACCTGGCGGAACACTGTTTTGCCTTGATAACCTGTAATATATAACATCTTAACAAGTAAGTGCTACATGCTTCTGACACCTCTCTTGTGGAATATTCACCCATTCCTCTCATCTAAAAGCTTTCCGATCATTAAGGTTTGATGGCTTTTTGCCACAACTGCTTTTCTTTAAATTCCACCAAATATTTTCTTTGGGATTTAAATCTGGAGAATGAAAAGGCCACTTTAGGTTATTCCAGGACTGATTCCTTAACCCAGCTTTGATTGACTTTGATTGAAGTTCAATTATCAAAATTAAATGGAAATATTATACATATGCATTTAAATGTAAATTCTAACCATTATAAGTAATTCTAATTGGAAGGCTTTTTTGAAGGAATTTAACAGCCTGTGTTTGTAGATGTTTGGATGTGCTTGTACCTTTTTCAGGTGCTTCTTGCGGAGCTCCTTCAGTTCTTTGCACTGTTTCTTTAACAACTTCTCATAGGACTTGTGCTGCTTGAGCTCCTCTATGGACTGGGGCTCTATCACTATTAGACACATTAATGTTGTATATATTAATGCAAAATCCAACCAGGCTTAGTGTTGCGAGTTGACTTTGGATGATGAAGATGAGAATGACGATGAGTGCAATGCCCTACCTGTTAGTATATTGAGGACCAGGTCTTCTTTCTGGGCTAAAATATTGCACACAATGACAAGCAGGTGAGACACATGGGACGACATATCAGACATGCACACACATACATATGCACAGAAGTATAGCATGCCTCATTCAGTGCAAAAGTAACACCGCATGAAGCATTACAAAAATACTGTAACGTTTCTGGAAAAAAAAATCTGTCACACAGCTCCTGTGGGCTACTATTAACACATGATTTCAACACATCTCAGCAGTGAGAGCAGAATGGAGAATTAACTCACAATAATATAAATGAAAATAAAAATCTCATTTTATAGAAGATTTTCTTTAATTATTTACAGGTTTGTGTAAATCAGGCTTTAAATTAATATAATTTATCTCTTTAACCATAAAGCATAAACATGAGTTCTTTAAATATGTTAATGCAAACATGAAAGCATACAGCAGCATCTTTAAAAAATGTAGGCTAAACATTTCCCCAAATGCAAGCCTAACATTTAACATAAAATGTTAATGAAAGCTGATGAGATGTGTAATATGTCACATAAATAGGGTTCTGTCAGTCCAGCCTAAAGCAGTTCCTTAACTTGATAGATATACATAACAGAAAACAAGCTAAACATGAACAGAACTGATTACTGTGTTTAGCTTTAATTAAATGTTAATTTCATAAACAAAAGTTAATTAAAAGTTCTAAGAAGCCACGTTTCTCAGTACAAGGGTGGAAAAACTGTCAGTAATCATCCCACAGATAGAAAGTTCCTGCTTAAAAATACATTTAACCCATAGTGAGTGCACAAACAAATTGAAATTCGACATGCACCTCAGTAATCTGGTCACAGAAAATATCACTCAGTGATCTGAATCCTGAGACAGGTAGTGCTACTCTGGTAAAGCTGTTTACCTGTCAGGAGTACCCTGCCAGAAGAGCCAGACTTGTGGCTCAGTGGTGCAAGGTACAGAACAGTTTAGCATGTGCTTTGAGGTAGGTGGTCTGTTTTTTTCTGCTCAGCATATTAGCATCACTGCTTTTTTTCAATCAGGTAATTTATAATTGAAACTTTTTTAGCCAGTATATGGGCCCAACTTTCGTATGTTCAATTCATGAATCACATACACGTCAGTAATCTAATGATAAAAAAACTCATGATTGAGTAACAATTACAAACTCAAGATTTATGAACAAGATTGTATCAAAGCTGTTAGTTTAACAAAATTATCCAAAGATAAGGTGGTATCATTACTACTTTTCAAATGATCAAGCTTTTAATGAACTAGTCATAAGCCACACTGATAAATGCTGCTCTGTTTCATTTTCCTAATAAACATTCATATATATTTAATGTATTTTGATGTGTTATTCTCGTTGTCTGTTTAAAAGAACAGTTTTGTCGAAGTTATGAACTTTTAATAAATTACTTATCAGTCACTGCTGTGGAAAAAATATATATATTTATATAATCTGGCCATCAAAAGCAGTTGACAGTTGTCAGTTAACAGGTAAAATAAAGGAAAAAGGAGTGAGTCTGCTTTTATCATTGTGTTTCTTTACCTGGTGCAGTTACAACTTCAGCCAAAAGAGGAGGCATTGGAGCAGGCAAAGCAAATGTGTCGACTGTGCTGAAAGAACTGGAGTCTGTTTTCTCTTTATCAAACTGCTGTGCTGGCTGCAAACATACACAACATGAAAAACATTTAAAACAGGATGCTTCTTTTCTCTTTTTCTCCAAATTGTTCCCTCAGATTTTCTCCCCTAATCTAGTCGTATCCAATGACCATGATTGCGTTACGCTCCACCTCTGCTGATACAACCCTCCACTAATAACTGAGGAATTTCCCAACTGACACACGTCCCCTCCGACACATGCTCAGTACCTACTGCATCTTTTCACCTTCATGAGGTGAGTTCATATGCAGATCAGCCTTGTGCACAAAGAGCCACACCCTGATCAGCATTACTCCCCAACTCTACGCAGGCGCCATCAATCAGCCAGCAGAGGTCGTAATTGCACCAGTTATGAGGAACCCTGGTCCGACTTCTCCCACCCAGAACAACAGCCAATCGTTGTTCATGTGGACGCCCAGCCCAGCCGGATGGAAGAGCTGAGATTCAGTACGATGTGTTCGAAATCCCAGCTCTGGTGTGCTAGCGTGTTTTAAACATGAAATAAAAAAGGGGGAGGACTCACAAATAAAGAAAACTTATCCAACAGAATCATAAAATTAAAATCCAAAGAAAATAATTCAATAAAGTGAAATGAAATAAAATAAACAATGCATCTAATCACAAAATCTAAAAATAAAGACTTTATTTTAGGAAACATGATTTTTATGTAATTTCAATACCGGGGTGTAAGAAAGCAAAAGCTTAATTTCAGAAGTTCATTTACCTAAACATGCTGTAAGCTGTAAGCTGTAACTATCCAATAAAGACTTTGTTGCACACATTTTACTGACCTCATTGTCTTCTATTAATGCAGCCAGCTGTGCTTCTCTCTGGTCCAGTACATGCTTAATTGGATTGGTCAGAGCCTCAGCATACTCTAATCGCACACAAACACATGCACATACAAAGGTTAAGGCACAGGTCCAGTCACAGTCAATTAGTAATGGTACAGTAGCTGTTTTTGTTGTTGTGCGCTGTAGTGTGATGATGTTTTGTGAAAACAATGGTCCTATTTATCATATTATATACATTATATTAATTACAGACAAAAAAATGCTAGTTGGAAGCCGCTCAGGTGGCGCAGCGGTAAAGTACGCTAGCGTACCAGAGTTGGGGTTTCGAATACATCGTATTGAATCTCAGCTCTGCCTTCCGACTGGGCGGCAGCATGAACAACGATTGGCTGTTGTTCAGGGTTAGGGGTAAAAAGTCGGATCATAGGTCCTCATAACTGGTGCAACTGCGGCCCCTGCTGGCTGACTGATGGCGCCTGCACAGAGCTGAGGAATAATGCTGATGGGGGTGTGGCCCTCCGTACACAGTGCCCGTCGGTGTATGAACTCGACTCGTGCAGGTGAAAAATGCACTGTCTGTACTGACTGTGCGTACCGGAGGGGGCATATGTCAGTTGAGAGGCGTCCTTAGTCAGCAGTTAGGGGTCGAGTCAGTATAGAGGACACGCTCATGGTAATTGGACATGACTAGATTATGGGAGAAAATTGGGGGAAAAAAGTGGGAAAAATTATAAAAAAAATAAAATGCTAGTTGGTGCTAGTGTACTAGTATCAGTGCAAGTGTTACTATATGTAAAAGGCTAACAACAGACAAAGCTAGAGGTTATTAGCAGAAGTAAAGTATTTTATTTCATTTTATTTTCATCAGCCGCTCTATCCTGGTCAGGGTTGCGGCAGGTCTGGTTCATCCAGAAAGACTTGGCGCAGGGCAGGAACACACTGGACAGAGTGCCAATCTATCACAGGGCTTCGGCCACACCCCCCATACATAGCCAATAATGTCTGTGTAGACATCCTGCTGGTTGATAGCAAGCGGGCAATAGGTGGGCTAGCAGAACAGACCGCTACGCCACCTGATCGCTGCTGGAGGTCCTTGACATATGCACAGGTTAACAGAAGCCTTCTCCAGTACAAGAGAAGCTGCTGACAGTATCTTTACACCAACTAGCGCTCCAAGTCATACATGCCAAGCAGATAACGAGTGGTGCCAATGCAGTGAGAAGACGGCACAGCTAATTCTGTATGTAAAAAACCTGATCAGGCTGGTGGTTCCAGACTCTTCAGACTAGCATATTAGACTGCTGTGTATATTTAAGGTTTCGGAAACACGGCAAGACATCATCTCATAACTGATGTGTGACATTAATCCATATATTATAGTAAGTATTTATAATAAAACTAGCTGAACAGTTGCTTACTACATTTATAAAACGTTTACCAGGTGCTTAGGGAATAAATGAGTAAGTATTGTGCTCTTACCTTGGTGTTCATTAGGAACGTAGTCCTGAACTTCAGTGTATACCAGTAGGGAAGCTAGCAACAATGGCTGATTCAACTCATTTTTAAGGTTAATGTAATGATAGCCTGTAACAAATAAATACACACGAGCTAGGTAAACAGTTCTCATCCCTGTTAAATGATACACAATTAAGCAGGAATCCAGTTCATTTCTGCAGTATAAAGTACCAGCACTCACCAGGACGTAACGCCGACACTGGTAAGATCCGATGGCCTATGAATTTTCCATTATCCTCAGACACAGCTACCCTAAGTGAGGCCAGAGTGGGCAACACTACCTAAAATGAAAATATATACCTGTTTATTACATACATATACAGTCACACCTTTAGTATAATATCCAATATCATGTCTTTATCTGGTCAGTGGGTTCTCTGTAGGTCCCTTTTAATTGATGAATGAGGTAGAAGGTGTGACAAAATGTTCAGAGCAACAGATATGCTACAGTCAGTATTTGTATTACTGTCATATACTGTGATACATATCTTCGCAGGCAGTGGTAGCTCAGTGATTAAGGTACTGGACTAGTAATGAAAGAGTCCCTGGTTCAAGCCCTAGCCTCGCCAGTTGCCACGGTTGGTCTCCTATACAAGGCCCTTAACCCATAATTGTAAGTCTCTTTGGATAAAAGCTAAATGTCATAATTGTAATGTAAATATACAGCCACATTTATATGGTAGGTATAGCTAATACAAAAAAAACAAAACCTCTTTTTAGAATTTGAAAATTCTACTGTTTGATACAATCAGAATCTAAGTAAGTCACACTAAGCAGGCGGATAGTTACCACATTGTCATGCACACCAATTTCACAATTAAGTATTGATAATTAATCAATGAATTAATCAATAAATCAATCCCAACTAAAACATGATATATTATGCAGCCGTCTCGGAAATCTCAGCCAAATAACCCTGACTTGGGGGTTACCTTGCTGAAGATGAAAGGCTCTTCCTCCCACACTGGGTCCATCGAGTTGCTGTTGTTGGAATTTTTGGTCCGGTATTTCCTCTTGGTGTCCGCAGGAAGTCCAAACATGTCCACCTCAACGTACACCCCTACCCTTTTATCAGTCAGAAACTGACCGGACACTATCTGGATGTGTAAAAGAGAAACATCCAAATCAATGTACATGCTTGCTTTTGACTGAGTAGAACTAAAGAATTATTCAACCCACACCGACTTAACATATGTCTCCTACCCTGATCTTGAACGTATTAGCCACAATTCCATCCACTATGTTGTTAGTGAAGGGGTCAAAGTGTTTATCTGTACGTCTCATGAACTCCGGCTTGAGCAGGTAGCCATTGCGGCCGTTATACTCAAACACACCCATGTTGAGCTGCATGGGTAGATCTTTTGAAAAACACACACACAATCATAATATGTTAATACAAAGCTAACTGTCTGAAATAAGATGAAAAACCATGAAATAAGAGAAAAGCATTTTAAAAAACAAAGAAGTACGAAGGATCTTCAAAAAGTTTGCACACTTTCGTTGGAAACGGTGAGGGCGGGAGAAGTAAAAATTGGTCATGTCTGAGAGACTGAGAGAGCTTATAGTTTGGATTTAGCGTCATCTGATTTCCACTTTGTTGAACCACTCAAAGAAACTTTAAGGGGAAGATTTTTATGTGAAGACGATGTGAAAGTGATTCTTTAGTGGTGCATCAGTGGCTATGTGCTTAACCAAAAACAGTTTTTGCTGATGGCATTAAAAAGTTGATACAATGCTGGGAAAATGACTATATAGAAAATGATGTCATTTGATTTAAAAATTCTTAATAAATAGAGTATAAAAAAGTACTGAAACTTTTTGAAGAACACTATTTATTTTAAAGTGTGTATTGAAAGTCACCTAAAAGAAGGCCCTACATTTTCTTTGTTCAGTAATACATTGATTAACATGGTTGTTTAACAAAGGTCATTAGACACCAGACTTGTACATTAGTCTAATTGGTATTTTTGTCTTTTATAGTAGGATCAGGCATTGGGTACAACATTAAAAGTCTAAACTGCCTTTGAATTTATCTATTCACACCTTGACTACTGTAACAGTTACGGTCATCTTGTATGTCTAGGAAGATTTTTATTATTTCCTCCATAATGGCATAATTTCACTGGTTGCCCATAAATTTAGACCTGATTTCAAAGTTATCATATTTATTTAAAAAAAAAATACAAGGAATAGTTCAGTCGAATCTAAGTGGTTAAGGTCCTGGACTAGTCATTAGAATGTCAGTAGTTCAAGCCACAGAGTACAACTGGATTTAATCTATTTATACTAGTCATTTTTAAATCTGATTATGAATCTGCTGCCCGCTTGCATGACAGCCTATTATATCAAGGAGAGTCAGATCACCACATCCCATCTGACACATGTCCAGTCTGAGGCTACTTCTCATCACTTACCAGTATTGAGTTTCAACGGAGAGCATATCGCGTACAAAGAGCCACGCTAAGCACCACACACACCCAGACCAGACGCAGTGATCACATTGCAGTGGAAAAACAGCCTGTCTGACCTTCCCTTTCTCATAGATGGCCAATTGTGTTTTTGTGGTTGCCTGGCCAGGTCGGTGGTTCGAACATTTTGCAGTGGTGTGCTGGCGTGTTAAACCATTGTGCCACCTGACAGCCCAACTGAATTTAATCACATTACACATTACAGAATGACCATAACCTGGCAAATGACTATATGCTGGAGGTTAACAAGATTAAGAGTTTTCTTGCTAGAAAACTTTAGCTTGATTAATGTAAGTTATGAAGCCTGATTCATGCTTATACAAAAGCTAGGAAAATACATTTAAGAAGGACCTACCAAGAGTCTGGAAGTTCAACGCCACCATCTGGCATCCTACGTTCCAGAAGAGCTGAGGCATGTAGTTGCTGGAGTCAACACGTGTGCCTTTGGGATAAATCCGACTCAACTGCTTTTTATTGTATCTGAATACACACTCAGTTCAGGAACACAACATGCAGTCACAGAGATGCACAGACAAACATTCACAAACAACTTTTTATCTGCTGGGCTGCAATGTGCTCCCAGGCTACATGGGGCATTAACTTTGATTGGATCATTTTACAGAAGTGTGTAAGAAACACAAAAAAAAAAAAACACTGATGTACAGCACATCAATTCAGACATAAGTGCACTCATGTGTGAAGGATACTCCACAAATTCAGTAGGTGAGTTCTTCAGTGCGTCCAAGCCTTTGGTTTCCACGAAGGATGACATTTCAAAATACTTGTTCCTCTCTTAGTACATAAAAGAACATTAAATACAGACCCGTTATATTCTGTCATGTAAAAGTATGTAATATGTGGTGAATTCAACTGGAAGATTTAAACTGGACAGAAATGTCTTTAAAGTACATAAACAGAAACACCGCCAGTTAGAGTGAACTGACACTCAATGAGGCACAGGTGACAGTTAAGAGAAACTGACCCAATACTATCCATATTTGGCATGGCACAAGGACATGACTCCATAACCGAGCCACTCATCCAATCTCAACAACAGATGGGCTTGTTACAATAAAAAGTATAAGGGCTGTTTTAGAGAATACATGCAGTATTTTGGTACCAGATATTCAGCTTTAATGTCTCAAATTAGCTGCATCAGACTGTACACGAGCAGAAAGAGGGGTGCGTCCTAAACAGCACTAAATTTAATATAATGTTTACTCAGCAGAACCCTTGATGTTGGTGGATAAGTAATTTAGTACAGTATTTAGTACTTTTTGTTCGTGAGCAGCCTGCTGGAGCGAGTTTAGGAAAACGTTGTGTGCTCATTAACACTACGACATATATTGAGAAACCTAAATAATGTATTGCTTATGTATTTAGAGAAATGAAATAATGCTTTTCCATGACTTCATCCCCAGCAATATACAACAATCACAGAAAAAACATCGATATGATTAACAATGCAGGGTACAGCAAGCTTCATGTAAATCATGCAGTTGCAACACAAGAAGAATTGTCAGGCTATACTTACTGCATGCCAGTTCAAAGGATTTAAATTTGACTGGTTCAATGTAGTTGACCAACGTGGACATTTCTTCTGTCGCATTGACCTCACTGTATGCTGTCCCCTGCAGGTCAACAACAAAAAAATGATGGGGTTTGGGTTTTGAAGAACAGTTTATTTTCCTGCCTAGTAAAGAATGATCATTTTCATTTACGATCAAAGCATGATTAAATTCCTGACTTGTTTTGAATGCTGGTTTAAACTCATTTTAATTAGTTTAGTGAACAGTCTCTTCCAGACTGATAGACCTCACAAAAAGATTGTCCATTTATTCCTGTGAGGTACTGGATAAATGGACCTCCATTAGACATACAACAAATTAAGTGAGCTAATGTTGTGCTCTTAAATTTAAAACCTTATTAAATCTTTATTTATTACTTTTCTAAATTGTTCTTTTTATTTGAGTAAACTGTCTTTTTAGTAAAAGTGTCCAACTGTCCTTTGATTTGACATAACGCACACTGTTTTACAGATCAATAGACAATCTGAGAAAATAACATACCTCATCAGAATTGTGTTTTTTAAGATCCACCATAGGCTCTTCTTCCTCCTCATCCTCACTCTCTCCATCTGGCCGATCTTCATTCACACAACCAAATCAAAATAAACATGGAAAAACTGTATTAAAGAATGGAAAACACTCTTTGCCATACATAAAGGCAATTCTGTGACATTAGTCTAAAACATTTTGCATGTAAACATAGCCAATATATCTTTTTCATGACCAAATAAAAAACATGACAGTGAATATTTTTACATGCAAAGATTTTCTCCAAGCTGATTTAATTCATTCAGATTATATATTACTGAGAAGATTGAGGTGTATATGTACACTCTACTCTGTTTACATGCACGCTACGTGTAATCCGAACCAAAATGATGCTCATGTGTAAAGTACCACTTAGTGTACTTTTTACCATGACAACAAGCATTATGTAAGTCCGGTCAGAGTAAGAGGAGCAGCAGTATTGTTACCTCGGTTTTCAGTTGGTCTGTTTGTTGCTTTAAAATTAAGGCAAACGTAAGAAAATGTTCTAAACATTCATTTATAAAAGAAGGGGCAAGAGGAAAGAGTCATGTCCTGCAACATTCCGAGGCACATGAGCTGGATGCCAGTCCCATTTATGGCATTCAGGAAACGCTTTTATCCAAAGCGACTTACAGCTGTGACTGATTACAATGCAAGCAATTGATGGTTAAGGGTCTTGCTTAGCAGTCCAACAGTGGCAACTGGTGGTGGTGGGGCTTGAACCAGCTACCTTCTCATCACTAGTCCAGTACCTTAGCCACTGCGGTGCCACTGCCCCATGGGCTGGATGAAATAGGTTTTAAAATGCTTTTATATGTTTTAATGTGGATGGAGAGTTAAAGAAGATAAAACATAAAAGCATTTATTTAGCCACCAACCCACCAATAGACCTTCGCTTTTCAACTTCTTTGACCATCCTCTCTGCCAGCTTCTCGCCTCCGTTAGACATAACATGACTGGTTTCCCCTTCAGGTAATGGAACATCTAATGAATATGAAATGGACATTAGACGGACACATGCACACAAAATGAAATCATAAATCATACAAAAATGGTAAATGAAATGTATTTAGACAATGCTGTGTGAAAACATGCCACAATGAAAGAATCATTTATTGAATTTTGTTAAATTGCATAGTAAAAAGTGGTGTGATGCCTTACGTTCAAAATATAAAAAATAACAAATGCAAATTGCAGGATTAATAGATGATCTGTGATGATGTAAGCAAAAAATAAAAGAAAAAATATTAACAAAAAAATACAAGACAATATGCCGCACTAACAACCCCTAATGATGAGTAGTTAATCAGTTCAAAACTACATGCTAAAAATATTAGCTATGCATGCAACTGGGGCTAACATTATCTATCTAGCTATACAGCTTTGAATAAAAATGACCTGCTATATATTTATTTATTTATTTATTAGGATTTTAACATCATGTTTTACACTTTGGTTACATTCATGACAGAAATGGTAGTTACTCAATACACAAAATTCATTAGTTCACAAGTTTTTATCTCAAACACAGTCATGGACAATTTTGTATCTCCAATTCACCTCACTTGCATGTCTTTGGACTGCGGGAAGAAACCAGGACCTTCTTGCTGTGAGGCGACAGTGCTACCCACTGAGTCACCGTGCCTGCTATATGTAATGTTTATAAAATGTATATAAAATGTAGATAAAAATTACAACTATATTATAATTATATTATCCCTTCTCATCTACAATTGCATACACTACTATTTACTGTGTACTGTATTACAATTGTATACAATTTAATGTAGTTGTATTTAATTGTACTACAATATAACTGTATATGGCCATAAAGAGCATTGAGAAAGGTAATGTTACAATACAATTTACAGTGATTTCTGTAGGTAATGAAATCTAAAAACCTGCTTTACCTACTTTACCTACCTTAAACTACTTTAAAACATGCTTATCATCGTTGATTTATCATCATTTCCTAAACTCTATCACTTCCTAAACATTTCCACTCTATTCATTTATTTATTTTTTAACAAAGTTAAATTTAGGCCCTGGGGTGATGCAGCCGTCTATTCCGCTAGCCTAGCATCACCTAAATCCGGGTTTGAATCTCAGCGGTGCTATTGGGTGGCTGGTCATCTACACAGACATGATTGACTATGTTTGTATTTGGGGGTGGGTGCCCAAAACCCTGCAATATATTGGTGCCCTATCTATTGTATTTTAATTTCCCGAAGGAGCTATTTCGTTATGACACTGTCCAAGATAAAGGGGTTAATGTAAGTTAAAAAATCATTACATTTTGTATGGCATAAAGTGTTGTCACTATTTCAGTAGGCACCATTGGCTGATCCTAAGTGTAGGTCCAACATTATGAGTTAACCTTAAAACTACAATGCAGAGGTTCTCAGCCTTGTATCAAGTGGGCCACAGAAAGCTGCAACAGTTACATTAATTTGGCCATAACGGCCACACCAGTTAATCAGTCTATACTAATAATAGGCCTAAAGTACAGAAGTGTGGGCCACACAAAGTGTGTTGCAGAACACTAATAGATAATGGGCTGCAGGTTGAGGACCAATGCTGTATTGACTGCTATAGTTTCTAATTATAATGTAGACATTCACTTGAAAAAGTGTAGTTGTGATGTAGTAGAGACCACACATCCCGTTTTATATTGTTTAGCTGTACAGTAGCTATAGTATCCCAAAAACTTGGGTTCAGACCTCTCTGTTGGTCAAAGTTTAATGTGTCCACATGGATTTTCTTTAGGTACACCAGTTTCCTACCACATCCCTGAACCTGACAGAAAGTAGATTTCATTCATTTAGTAGTAAATGAATAACTGGGTGAGTGTGAAGTGTACTGCAATTGATTAGTACCCTATCAACGGTGTGTGTGTGTGTGTCTGCCTTGATTCCCGTGTTTGTGAGTGGTGCTAAACCAACCGCAGCCCTGATCAGGATAAAGCCATTACAGGAAGTGTACATTGGTACATGCTTATGTGAGAGTGCTCACCGTTAACAGACGAGGCCTGCTCGTCTGCGCCTTCTTTTCGTCTGATGCTGCCAACGTAAGCCGTGCTGTGGTGGTGCTTCTTTTTGTTCTTTATTAGAATTTTGCCCAACAGCTCCTGTGGGCTGGGTAACTGCTGCCCTGGTAACAGCTGCAGCAAATCACATAACATTTAACTTTATTACAAAAAGTAAAACAATAAAAAATTTTACAAATGCTACAATTTTTTTAAGTAAACTGGCTGTTGGATGATATATTTCACTATGACCCAACAGTATAACATTATGAATAGATAAGCAGAGAACAGGAAACTAAGTTCAGTGTATGATACAACTCAAGGCAATGACAGACCTGTTGAGGCAAATGCTAAATGTTACAGCAAATATAGACAGATGTCAAGGCACTTAAGTCCCACCCTTCACTTTTTACTCACTGGGTATTTGTCCAATGGATCGATGAGCAATGCATCACCAAATATGGAGCGACAGTATTCTGCCATCTTCGCCTGCTGCTTTGCACTGATGGACACATAAGATTATAGAGTGTGTCAAAGATGGTATGAGCTTAAGCTTTTGAAAAGCAGAGATTCATGTGTCTACAAAAATATATGTAATATAGCAGTCTCAAGAGTTACTGGTTACACAAGATTCATCAGTTGAAGTCTTGTAGTGTCAAACACACAGTAATGGGCAATTTTATATCTCCAATTCATCTCACTTGAATGTCTTTAAAATGTGGGAGGGAACTGAAGCTCCTGGAGAAAACCCACACAGACACAGAGGGAACATGCAAACTCTACACAGAAAGGACACAGACCGCTCCACCTGGGAATCTAAACCAGGACCTTTTTGCGGTGAGGTGACAGCGCTACCCACCAAGCCACCGAGCCAACCAACTGGCTAATATAAGTCAGCCTCTTAGATGGAATTAGTTGTGACCGTGTGTGGCGGTCTTGGCCTGCTGTCCAGACTTAAATAGGTCATAGCAGAATAAAGAGATTTGAAAACTGCCCAGTGTGATGGGCACACCCATACACACACAGTGATGGGCACACTTACGAGTCGACATGGTTCTCAAAGGAGAGAATGACGGGATAGGGAGAGGTCTTGAAGGCACTCTCAGCGATGGCCTCGATCACCTCCTGCAGACAGACAGAAATAAGCACGGGGGAAATTTCCAGCTGCACGAAGGCAGATGAAGAAAGCAAAAACAGAATGAATTAGGCAGGTGTATGTACCTTGAAGGGGATTTCTGTCGTCATGGTGAATCCATGAGTAATAATGGGCTCTTCATCAGGTGGACGACCTTTCCAGCAGTCCAGCTCAATACAGCGGCAACCGGTGAGCAGAACCTGCCTGTACATCTCCACTGAAGATGACCCTGTTAACTGCCCAACTACACACAGAGGAATAGAGAACAAATAAAACGTATACGCCTGCATGTACGAGGTAGTGGAAGAAAAACTACAGCAGCTAGCTTGTAAACTTCAACCTTTTATTTACAGAAGACATAGATTCGACCACCAGACAATCACACTAAATGCAGTATTCTATATTCCCCAGGTAAGAAATACATCCCACCAAATTTTAGAACAGGGCTTTAATCAGATCAGGACTTTAACCTGTTCCATTACCTGTATTTGTGTTTTTATGCGGATTTAGCCCCATACACTAAAGTATCCCTTGTAAAACCCTATAGTTTTAGATGACCTGTATTAAAGTTATGATAGGGGATTTAACCCCATCCCCAAACTATCTTCGAAAGACCCTGTACTGTCACAGATATGTGAATTACGATGGGGGATTTAACCCCATTCCTAAAATACCTTGGGAGACCCTGTTTTCTCACAGATAATCTTTATACGGTCAGCCCACCTAAGTAGGAGAAAGATGACTACGACGTAATATGTAAATACTAGTTTAAATTCAAATAAAACAATAAAAGATACCATCATCATGAGAATGCTGATTTAAACGTGCGTAAAACTGAGTGGCTCTCAGCTCCTTGGGGAGTGAATTTCATGGCTTTGAGTCATGGTGGCTAAATCCAGGTACGCCACTCTTTAAGCGTGTTTTGGAACCACTAACGTATTGCTGTCGGATGATCCAAGATCCCTGGTTGGAACGCGTCTAGTAATTAGTCCATTAAGATCAGGATAATCAAGACCATGAAGACATTGAAAAACCAATAAAAATCTTAAAATCCCTTCTAAAAGAAACAGGTAGGTAATGGAGTGATTAAAGTTCTGGTGTAATATGATTCCACTTTCTTGTATGGGTCAGGACTCTAGCAGCAGCATCCTGAAGTTTCTGAGTAGATCGTTTGGGAAAATCAGACAACAAAGCATTACAATAATCAAGTCCTGAAAAGACGAAGGCATGCACTAGTTTCTCACTATCGCGGGAGTTAGAATCTCCCAAACCTTTGAGATATTCAGAAAATGGTAATATGCACATTTACAAATAATACTGAAGTATTTTAAACTGAGCTCACTCTCAAAAATGACAAAAATGATGATTCTTTACACACTGTTTGGCCTCCAAATTCATAGAATCCAGATAAGCCAGTATGTCCTTCATTTGTGTCTCACTACCCACAACTAAAATCTCTTCTCTCTCTGTTTAATTGCAGGAAATTGCAAAGCTTTTTGTAAGCATTAGATCTGACTTGTATGATTAATTTCTCTGCTGTAGGACGATCACCAAAAATCAGCGGGATCTTAGGAATAACATCACAAACACTTATGCATGGAAAGTTGATGCTCCTTCAATCTTTAATGATGGAGTCTCTGATGAGCAACGTTTTGGGGGGTGGGTACTGATTACCAGTCTGGGCAGTCGACTCTGCAACGTACGTTTACGCCTGATGACCCGACTGCCTAAATGCTAAGGCTGTGTTTGACGTGTAAATTTTAACTGCATGACTGTATACTTGCTTTTACTCAGTAGAATGGATGTCCACATAATTTTGACAATGTAGAATGAGCATAAAAAAAGAGAGAAGCCAGTGAGGCCAGTAGACACGAGTGATTTAAAGACCAAACATTCATGAGACAAACGATTCTATGCTTTTAAGACATGCGATCTCCATAGACAAATGTTAAAGTGTGTCTTTAAAGCCAACATTTAACAAGGCACTGCAGCGGGATGTCACCTTTCCTAAAGGTCAGTTCACTGAATTTCGCAAAAGCTGCTTCAATCATTTGTAAGTGCTAATACTCTAAAATGGAATGACTGCAAAGCTCATCGCAAATCTAAGATCACCAGCCCAAGTGTCAGTTAGAGGGGTATAAAGCACACTGCAATTGAGACTATGACATCTAGTAGAAAGATTTTTAGATAGGTGAAGGCTAATAGCAGCAAAGGGGGGGATGTGGCAACTCCACAATAACGTCCATGATCTTGGTTGCCATTTACAGGTATGTGCATAGATCTGGACATGATGTGTTTGTGGTGGCCAAATCAAGAAGATCCAGGACCAAGTAGAAGTACTCAAAACCTAAAGAATTGTGTATTACGTTCTTGGTTAATTAAAGCAGTCTGATATTGCGCAGTGTAATGTGACTGAAAGCACATCTGGATTGGCCAGTGCTAGAAGAGGAGAGCTTACTGGAAAACACTGGGTCTGTCTGAAAACCTAGTGAGCTGCCTTGCTGCATACTGCCTACCTAGACAGCTGCCTAATTAGAAAGGATTCTAATAAAACATCAAACTTATGAGGCAGGTTATTTAAACGCACTACGCAATTACGTCACTGCAGTTTTCGCTTACTGAGCTAACACAGTTAGCCTCAGGCCATTCAAACCAATGGGTTGAGGTGGCACAACCTGCTGGCATGCCAGCTAACATCTCCCTATGTGTACCAAAAACGTGGGGATCGCCTTCACCGCTAAGAGAGCATCGATTTCTCCTTCATTATTCAGTCAGTTTATCACTTCAAAATAAAGCATCTTAGGAGGCAGCATTTTAAGGCATCTAGGATGATGTAATATGCTGTCTATGTAAAGGGCTCTCTAGGTTTTCGACAGACCCTGTGTGTATATGTATATGTATATTTGAATATAAAGTGAGTTTACCTGTGAGGTAGGTGTTGTGTGAAGAGTTGATAAAATAATGAGACAGCGGTTGGTTCATGTCATCTATGATGTCAAACCTTTCAGAGGGAACCACAGCGTTTTCCTCTCCCCCCAGATATTTACTGAAACTCATGAGAGAGATCTGATCTACACAGAAAAAGAAAACACCCACATCATTCTACCATACAAATTCATCACTGTCCTAATCAATCTCTCTGTGTGTGTGAGTGTGTGTGTGCTTACCTCTCTCGAGCTGCCTAGCGTTGGTCTCATAGTTTTCCATGAGCTGTCGTACCTGCTCTCGTTTGAGGGGTGGGTAGAGCACCTCATTTAGTCGCGAGTCCCGTTGCTTGCGATTGATAAAATCCATCATCTGGTCCAGAGACAGGAAGGGCTTCCCTTTCGATCCACTAGGCGCACACACAAGCGGTTTTCACTTCACTGAAATGTTGCAATCCTGCTGCCGCACTCAGCTGTATGTACACCATATGGCCACAAGTATGTGAACACGTCTACTAATTATTAAGTTCAGATGTTTCAGCCACACCCATTGCTAATTGGTATATAAAAAAATCATTTATATAAAATAAATCGTGTGCTTTCGACTCAGTATGGGAACAGTCCTTATTCTGTTTCAGTATGACTGTGCCCCTGTGCACAGAACAAGGTCATGGTTTAGACATGGTTTGAAGTTTTTGAGGCAGTTGTGAAGGAACTCCAGTGGCCTGCACAGAGCCCTGACCTTAACCATTCTAAACATTTTGGGATGAATTGGAATGTTGATTGCAAGCCAGCCCTTTTTATCCAACATTTTACCTTATTTACCTCCCATTCTAGTAACTTCCAGTCCAAATTGTGAATCTTCCAATCTAAGCAAGGAAAGCTGGATCACCACATTCCCCCTCTGACATGCGTCCAATCTGCAGCCACTTCTTTTCACCTACCAGTGTTGGGTTACCACACAGAGCCGTATTACAAATGGAGAGCCATGCTAGGCTCCGTGTGACTCCCCTCACACTCGTGCAGGCACACAAAACAGTTCCAGAGATTGCATACCACATATCGCAGCAGCAGCTGGAAGAGACCCTGTCCGACCTTCTCTCCCTCAAACATGGCCACTTGTGTTTTGCTTGGATGCCTGGCCAGGTCGGTGGCTCGTGAGTTAGAACACCCCACAGTGGTGCAGCGCTACCTTAGCACCTTTTACAACCAACATTAGTGCTTAATCTGATAAATGTTCTTTTAAATTAATAAGCACAAATCCCCACAGCTGCGAAAGGGACAATCAACTCTGTAGTAATGCCCATGGCTTTAGAATCATATGTCCAGCAAGCTCAAGGTCAGTGTCCACATGCCTTTGGCCACATAGTGTACTTTGTTAGTATTTCTACTTTACAAACAGAAATCATGTTTATTAAACAGTGTATTTTCATCCAACACTCACGTCTCCATGATGATGCGGTCAATCTCCGGTCTCAGACACAGGTTGTTCATGAAGCTTTGAAATTTGTCCCAAGTGAACTCCTCCAGCCTGATTCCATCTGCCTAAGATAGACACGGAAACGCAAAGCCTATTTAAGCACATGTTTGCATGGCAGTCTTGTCATAGCATTTGAATGATTTTTCCACCTTATGGGCTTATCGCTGCCCATAAGATGGGAGATAGTAGAAGTGTTATTCGCAACATAGCAGAACTCTAACATGCCAAGTTATTGTTACTGTTTATTTGGGTTGTTGGGTTGCTTAAGTCCATGCGTGTGTGTCCACATCGTTTGAACCCTCTAATTAAAACATCTTCCTGTGTGTCAACTTACAAACCAGATTGAACATTTTAGTCATGCAAACACTGGTTCATTTCCACCAGCTGAGGGCAGTACGCTGCAGCAAAAAAGCTTTCCGTCACAACTAGTCTGCTTTACTAGTACAGGACTGGGATGTGTTTATTGCATTGGTTTTAGATGACAGTAGACATTGTGTATTCTGCTTTGTATTAAGAAAATGAAATCAAAAGTAAATGTGAGCACTTATTCATTCAGTCATTCATTGTCTGTTTTACTACCGCTTTTTAGTGTTGCAAAAGACAGGAAACACCCCAGACAGGCTACCGTACCTAGGGGGACTTTTAGTAACTCCAATTAACCTGACTGCATGTCTTTGGACTGTGTGAGGTAAACCAGAGGAAACCCACACAGACATGGGGAGAACATGCAAACTCCACATAGAAAGAACCCAGACCACTCCACATAAAAATTTAACCCAGGACCTTCTTGCTGTGAGGCGACAGTGCTACCCATGAGCCACCATGCCACCTGAGCATTGATTAAAGGATAAATAAATAATGACTCAATACCCTGTTAGCTATTAGGCCACATTTCTCCAGCGAGGTCTCCACTCGTCTCTTGTCAGAAAACATCTTCAGAATACTGAGAGAGAGAGAGAGAGAGAGAGAGAGAGAGAGAGAGAGAGAGAGAGAGAGAGAGAGAGAGAGAGGAAAATGTAAATACAATAAATGGCATTAACAGCATCATCAGTTTTTGCATAAATTTTACTGTTTTACTGTTACATCACATTAGGTTTCATTGAGCAGAACTGAAAACAAAAGTATATAGATGAAGGAAAATCAGCTTTACGCAGTGTGTACAGTGGATATAAAAATTCTACACACCCCTGTTAAAATGCCAGGTTTTTGTGATGTAACAAAAATCTGACAAAGATAAACCTTTTAAGATTTATTTCCATCTTTTATGTGACCTATAATCTGTGCAATTCCTTTAAAAAACAAACTGAAATCGTTTAAGAGGGAAAAACAAAAACATGTGGTTGCATAAATATGGACACTTTCTTCTAATTGGGGATGTGCCCGTGTTCAGAATGTACCAATCAAATTCAATCCCATGTTTGGCCATAATTGCAAAAGGTATTTTTGGTGCAAAAACAACATTGCGCATCATAGATCACCACACCCACAGTGAAGCATGGTGGTGGCAGCATTATGCTTTGGGGCCGTTTTTCTTCAGCTGGACCCGGGGCTTTAGTCAAGGTGACGTGAATTATTTATTTATTTTCATTTTAACGTCATGTGTTACACACTTTGGTTACATTCATGACAGGACAGGTAGTTACTGGTTACACAGGATTCATCAGTTTTTTCAATTCACCTCACTTGCATGTTTGTGGACTGTGCGATTAAGGGAATTATGAACAGTTCCAAGTATCAGTCTATTTTGGCACAAAACCTTTAGGCTTTTGCTAAAAAGTTGACGATTAAGAGGAATTTCACCTTTCAGCACAACAATGACCCAAAGCATACTCTATATAAACAAAAGAATGGCTTCACCAGAAGATCAAAGTTGTGTCCAGACCTAAATCTGATTAAAAATCTGAGAGACCTGATGAGGGCTGTGCACAGGAGATGCCTTCGCAATCTGACAGAGTTGGCGGTTTTGCAAGGAAGAGTGGACAAAGATTGCCAAGTCAATGTGCCATGCTGATAGACTCCTACCCAAAATGACTGAATGCTCTCATCAAATCAGAAGTATTATAGAAGAGAATGCCTTTAGTTGTCATATATACATATACAGGTGTACAGTACAACAAAATTCTTTCTATGCATATCCCAGTTTGTTTGGAAGTTGGGGTTAAGAGTGCAGAGAGGGTTAAGGGCCTTGCTCAAGGGCCCAACAGTGGTTGCATGGCAGAGCTGGGATTCGAACTCTCAACCTTTCAGTTGATAGCCAAAGCTCTACACACTAGGCTAGCACTGTCCCTTATTAGTTTAAGGATGTGCATTATTATAGTTTTTTATTTTTATTTCCCGCCTGAATGATTTCAGTTTGTTTTGTTTTTAATTATACAGATTATAGGTATATCAAAACCACATCAAAGGTAGAAAAACTTTATGATTTAGCTTGGTTCCTGGCATTGTAACAGGGGTGTGTAGACTTTTTATATCACTATATGTGTGCAACATCGATCATCCTTTTATGAGGACCATTGCTAGAATACCTGACATTTTGGCCTTGTGGAAACATCTGGTTGGTCACCATGACAGGAAAGAGATTTGCATAATGTTTTATGTATTTGCATATATAAAACTGTACTGTCACCATATATAAAACTGTACTGTCAGTGAAGAGCTGATGCCAATCTCATGTAAAACTTACACCAGGATCCCAAACTCTCAAGTTCGAATCTCAGCTCTGCTACTGGCTGGTCGGGAGCAAACACAGACATGATTGGCTATGTCTGAGGGAGATCGAACCAAGGGGTTCCTTATTCACTGCTTCTGCAATTTTATCCTCATGCTTTACAGTGTGTGCAGAATACAGTGTTAACAACAATGTAATATGGCTCAGCACTAATTAATTCTCTAATTTATTTATTTATTCATTTATTAGGACTTTAACATCATGTTTTACACTTTGGTAACATTCATGACAGGACGAGTAGTTACTTGTTACACAAGTTTCATCAGTTTACAAATTTAATGTCAAACACAGTCATGGACAATTTTGTATCTCCAATTCACCTCACTTGCATGTCTTTGGACTATGGGAGGAAACCGGAGCTCCCGGAGGAAACCGGAGCTCCCGGAGGAAACCCACACAAACACTGGGAGAACATGGACCGTCCCACCTAGGAATCGAACCCAGGACCTTCTTGCTGTGAGGCGACAGTGCTACCCACCGAGCCACCCCAATCCATTAATTAAAACAAGCCAACATTCAGTTAAATTATCCTCTAACACCACAGAAGCTCACTGTCTAAAGAGACTAAAGACAAATGCTGAGGGTGTGTACTGTACTCACTTCTTAACTGAAATTTTACTGTCTTGATTCGCTTGCAGTCTTAACTTGGTGTACCTGTGAGAGAGATTCAAAAATAGAAAATAATGCAGACTGTACAGAATTTTAAATATGTATGGCACTCAGATAGTGTGGGTGCCACATAACTTAGATTTAAGTTAATCTTCACTGCTTAGGCTAGCTAACTAGCAGGGCTGGGTGATATGACAAAAAAACTCATATCTCTATATGCTTTTGAGAAGTGGCGATATACGATACGATATGATATAATGTAACTTAACAAAAAGTACTAATAATAAAAATAATTAATATCTGTAAGTCAACATATCCCTTGCTGGTAAATATGGTACCATATGAAAGCTTAAATTGTCTTCTGATAAATTCTGACTAATTACAATGTTTATTCATATTGACAAAATTTATATCAAACAAACCAGCAGAATCTCACAATCACATTTATGTTGTCCGTTTTACTTCACATAAATGAGCATCAAAAAAATCCCGAAGAAGTTTAATATTTGATCGATTTACTATCATTGCAAAATGAAAACAGCAGCACCGCGACTCGGATCAACCACACCGTAGCATAAAATCATAACCGCTACTTACCTGAGCTTCTCTTCTTCAAATTGAAACGAAAAATACACCGTGTGTCGTTCCATTGGGGATAAAATCTGCTTTTCCTTCATGTTTCCAGAATATTTCCAGGATATTTACACAAAACTCGGAAGCCGAACCAGACAACTGTACCATGCACGGGTATTATTTTTGTATTAAATCTTCGCCACTTCATTTTTCTCCATAGTTGCCTGACTTTTTAGCTATTAATGAGGTAGACCTGAATGAGCTTAATGAACGTTCTCAAATGGTAACTTGTATCCTAGGCATAGTCGATATAATGAATATGGTCATTTTCAATATTGTGTAAAAAGTAATATAGAATATATCATTATTTGCGATATACCACCCAGCCCTACTTACTAGCAAACATTTTTACTTTGGAGAGGATTTTAAAGCATAGACAGATATTCCAAATGTATTAATATTACTGACATTAAACAAGTAATTTTTCTATTAATCAAACATTATTTTTTGCTAATGAAACAGGCCTGATGGCTTGCATTACATTATCCAGCCAAACTGATTTCTATTATGATTTTAAAGCATATTAACAAATATATATTTTTTGCTAATAATAAAAGCTTCAACCTTAAATGTTTGAGAAATATTTGACTTATTATGCTACATTGCTAGTTATCTAGAGTCATAACCAGACATGTTTCTGAGTACTCTACATTAATAGATATTTAGTAATATTAGTAAATGCAAACCCAGCTTGCATTAGCTAACCTGGCTGTTTTTTGAGATGTAATTAAGCATAATAGTCATAACTATTCAGAAACATTACTAACAATAAAACGCCTTTTAACAAACATGAACTGTACAGGAACATTTCTAAAATATAGAGTCCAAACCAGAGTCCAAATCTTTTTAATGCTCAGGTTCAGTGGTCTGTAACTCTTTTACTGTGACCTTGATCAGTCCAGAGTAGGAGTACAGTGGCGTGTAAAGCGCTGTGAGCTAAACAGTGTATAATTAAAGTTCTTATAAAAGGGTTGCACAAAAGTGCTTGCATACATATGCAGTCTACATTTAGTGCTTCAAGTCAACACACACACACACACACACACACACACACAAATGCATTACTTACGCTTTGACTAAGAAGGTGTTGCGTGAGGCATTTTGAGACAGTATGTTTGTAGCAAGTTTAAACAGCTCTTCGGTCCACACCTGAAAAAACAATCACACACACACACAAATGCAGAGTTAAAGAAATCATGAATGAGTAAAAGAAATAATGATGGAACTCCATTAATGTCACTTTTTAGGAGTATAACTAAGGGGGCAAAACGAGAAGTGGCAAAACTGCTTTTGCACCGGCTGTTCCTTTGTTTCATATTTTTTGGCTTGCTGCTGACCAATAAGACAAACTGTTTGATATGACAAAGTAAAAGCAACTCAGGCAGTACAAACAACACTTTTTAAAAATATTTTTATGCATTTTCTCCCCTTTTTCATAATTGCATTAGTTATGAGAGAGTCCCTATCCGGCTTTTTTAATATCCCACCCCTATCTAAACAACAGGCTAATCGTTGTTCATGTGGCTGCTCAGTCCAGCCGGCAGGCAGAGCTAAGATTCGATACGATGTATTCGAGATCCCAGCTCTGGTTCCAGCGAGCTCTGGTTTACTTAACGTGAACAATGCTTAACGTGACTTACTGTACTGAACAATGACCGAGGAATTCAATTAGTGGGGAGAACTTATGAGCAGTAATAATTAAGAGAGGTTAAGTGTTCATATGTTGTTCTTTTAGTAAATTAATTCCCGTTAAGCTTTCTTTTCATAATAAGAGTTTTAGACTCTCTCGGAAAAGCTGATTCTCACAATTTCTCAGCAGCCCGAGCTGTAACACAAGTTTAAAAGTGAAACAGTGAGCAACACACAGCTAAACGCAGATGTATGTTATTTTATACAAATGCAGATTCATGTTGTGGTGCTCTACGAGGTGTCATCTCATGCAAATGCACCCTAACCCAGAGTTGCTAACCTAGAGTCCAGATTTAGGGGAAGGGGGGAGGAGCATTGGAATGTATTTAGAAAAAAGCTAGATGAGATGACTATAATAGCCAATTTAATAAAAATGTGTTGCAATTAATTAAGTTTCACTGATGAAGCAAAAAGTAATGATCATGATTACAATACAATTCATACAGCAGCATTTGGGCAGTGTGAGAAGGTTGTAAAATACTGAGAGTAGGTATAGGGTGGCTGGTTGCTGTACATACCTTGGCAGAGTCCTCCTGAACAATCTGGAAATTGAGGAAGTTGATGTTGACCAGGTCGTTGCCGTAGACAACCGTGAACATCTTACTTTCCACGTTGGGGTCAGGGTTGGGGTCACCCTTTCCATAGCCCAACACTTCACGTATACGAGTGTCCTACACACACACACACACACACACACACACAGTCAGATTCACGTCCATAACTGAAAAAAAATGTAAAAGAAGACTTTTCATAATAATAAACTCAGACAGCAGCAGGAGGCTTTGGTGTGGGCAGCTGTGGCTCATCAGTTGGGACACAGTGGCTTAAGAACCCACTGTTCAGCCAAATTAGTCATATTCATTTACCTCTGCTGCCTGAACCACTGCCATGCTAACCAAAGAGGGTGGCAGGCTAGAACCAGTCCTCCTGCAAAAAACGTAAAGCCACAAACTGCTTCTTTAAACTGCCTTACAGCTTATGAAGTCTCGTTATCTTCTATGTGTTCCTCCATTACTAATGCCAGAACATCAAGCAAACAGCAGGGGTCGCTGTTACAGCGGCAATGAGGAGAAACCCTCTCCGACCTGTCATCCCTCAGACACAGCTAGTCTGCTGAGCACCTGGCCAGGCTGGTAAGCCCACCAAAGTTTAGGAGCTAAAACTCTCTCTGGTGTTGGAGTGGCAAAACACTGTGGTTGACTAAACACGTGATGCCATATGAAAATGTACACCAATCAGGCATAACATTATGACCACTTGACTAATATTGTGTTGGTCCCCCTTTTGCTGCCCCATATGCAACAAACTGTGATGCACTGTGTATCCTGACACCTTTCCATCAGAACCAGCATTAACTTCTTCAGCAATCTGAGCTACAGTAGCTCGTCTGTTGGATCGGACCACACAGGCCAGCCTTCGCTCCCCCATCAATGAGCCTTGGCCGCCCATGACCCTGTTGCCGGTTTACCACTGTTCCTTCCTTGGACGATTTTTAATAGATACTTACCACTGCAGACTGGGAACACCCCACCAGAGCTGCAGTTTTGGAGATGCTCTGACCCAGTCGTCTAGCCATCACAATTTGGCCCTTGTCAAACTTGCACAAATCCTTACGCTTGCCCATTTTTCCTGCTTCTAATACATCAACTCTGAGGATGAAATGTTCACTTACTGCCTAATATATCCCACCCACTAACAAGTGCCGTGATGAAGAGATAATCAGTGTTGTTCACTTTATCTGTCAGTGGGCATAATGTTATGTCTGGTCAGTGTATATGTGGCATTGAACTACTGCTGAATAAATGTATTTGTTTCTTAATTATTCACATTTAAGCCTTTTAACAGTGAACGAAACACACAGGAAGAAAACACAAAACACACACACACACACACACACACACACACACACACACACACACGCACATACAGTACCTTTGGTATCTTGGCATATTTCCCTGTTCTTGTGTCCCTGATGTGGCTGATGTCCACGATCTCAAACTCCTGGGGACAGTAAAAAATAGAATGTGTACTTATAAACATCTGCATCTTCAAATTATACAAAAAATTGAATGTCACTCACAAGAAATAAGCAATAAACATCCTTTCAGGACATCCTTCAAGTTTTTGGCAGTAAAATGCTATCCCACAAGCCACTAAGGACATCAAGTGGTGGATAATTAATCATTGCTTAAATACGCTTAGCACAATTTCGCACTAGATAAGATATCGTTCTATCATTTAAAACACATTCTTTAAGAAATAAGAGAAAATGTGTGAGAAAGATCTACAGATAGTGAGAGAGCTGTAAAGTAACAAATACATCCACTGATCAGTCACGTTTCTACACTCACTGTCCATTTTATCAGCTCCACTTACCATATAGAAGAACTTTGTAGTTCTATAATTATTGACTGTAGTCCATCTGTTTCTCTGCATACTTTGTTAGCCTGCTTTCACCCTGTTCTTCAATGGTCAGGACCCCCACAGGACCACCACAGAGCAAATATTATTTGGGTGGTGGATTATTCTCAGCACTGCAGTGACACTGACATGGTGGTGGTGTGTTAGTGTGTGTTGTGCCGGTATGAGTGGATCAGACACAGCAGCGCTGCTGGAGTTTTTAAATCCCGTGTCCACTCACTGTCCACTCTATTAGACACTCCTACCTAGTTGGTCCACCTTGTAGATGTAAAGTCAGAGACGATCGCTCATCTATTGCTGCTGTTTGAGTTGGTCATCTTCTAGACCTTCATCAGTGGTCATATGACGCTGCCCACGGGCCGCTGTTGGCTGGATATTTTTGGTTGGTGGACTATTCTCAGTCCAGCAGTGACAGTGAGGTGCTTAAAAACTCCAGCAGCATTTCTGTGTCTTATCCACTCATACCAGCACAACACACACTAACACACCACCACCATGTCAGTGTCACTGCAGTGCTGAGAATGATTCATCACCCAAATAATACTTTACTCTGTAGTGGTCCTGTGGGGGTCCTGACCATTGAAGAACAGCATGAAAGGGGGATAACAGCGCATGCAGAGAAACAGATGGACTACATTCAGTAATTGTAGAACAACAAAGTGCTTCTATATGGACATGTGCAAATGTGCAAACTAGCTTATTTGTCAAAAGCTAAAGATGATGAAAAAGAAAAGTAGAATAGTAAATAAACCAACAGCAAAACTGTAACCAAACAGCACAGAACAACAAATACCAAGAAAAACAAGTAATAAAACCCTTTCATTTATTTTTTCAAAAAAACCTAATTAATGGTGTTCAAAGAAAAGAATTGAGAACATCAAAGCATCAAAACAATACAAAAGATAAAACAGAAATAAAACACTTAAATTTATTAATATTATAGCCTAAAAAGTACTTATGAAATCTAAATTACTATATAGAATATTGCATGATTATACCCTATATGGCCAGAAGTATTTGGACATCTGACCATGAGCTTGTCGAACATCTCGTTTTAAAAACAAACACTATTAAACTAGAGTGACCTCTGTGTGATCTATTCAGCTATAACAACAGCCACTCTTCTAAGAAGGCTTTTTACAAGACTTTGAAGTATGTCTATGGAAACTGTGCCCATTCAGTCAAAAGAGCATTTGTATGGCTGGGCACTGATGTTGGTCAAGAAAGCCTCGATCGATGTTCCAATTTATTCTAAAGCTGTACAGTGGTGCAGATGTCAGAGCTCTGTACAGGCCACTGGAGTTTCTTCATGTCTTTATGGACCACATATGAAACACATGAATTCAATAATCAGAAGGGATGTCCCAGTACTTTAGTCTATATTGTGTATAATGAATATTGATGAGGTCAGTCGCCATCATGCTGGTTAATTTAATCACATCACATATAGAATGTACGTCTGGAATCTGTTAAATGTGAGAGAACCCCCCCCCCCAATTTAGCATAGCCAATTCACTGCTGGGGACCCCGATGGCATCCAAGGAGGGTGTATATTCTTATTCTTCTATACTTCGGTGAATTTGCACATAGGGTCGACTTCGCGTATGGAGAGCCACACCCTGATATCTGCGTTCCTCCCTTTTCTGTACAGGCGCCCTGGGACACCAAGGTCCTTACACAGCATTGATAATTCGGTCTTTCCCATCCAGCAGACTGGAGGCCAATTTTTGTCTGCTTCAGGCATTAGCCAATTGAGTCTGCATGTTGTGGCCTAGTGGGTAAGATAATGGACTAGTAATCAGAAGGTCACTGGTACAAGCCCCACCACTGCTAGGTTGCTGCTGTTGGGCCCTTGAGCAAGCTCATTAACCCTCAATTGCTCAGACTGTATACTGTCACGGTACTGTAAGTCGCTTTGGACAAAGGTGTCTGCTGAACGCTGAAATGTAAATGTAGAGGGTGCCCAGCCGAACGGTTTGACTAAAAGGAATCAAATTCCCACAGACACGTGCCAAAACCTTGTGAAAAACATTCCCAGAAGAGTGGAAGCTGCTATTGCCACAAAGTTGGGTACAGACGCTGTGTACGGTTTTTGGAATTAAGGTGCAATAAGCTCATGTTTAGGTTTCCATTGGCTAACTGAATGAAGGCACATGAGAAGGGTGCATGAGGGCATAGTAAAGGGCGGTGGTAAAAGTGAACTAGAGCGGGTACAGTCATAAAAGTGCACAGGTAAAGAAAGAAGAACAGGACTGTAAATACACTCTCTGCTCTTAGGTTTACAGCCCTCAGTCCTCGTCTTTTATCTAGCGCTGCTTTTATGTCTCTCCGTCGATCCTTTCTCTCTGATCGTTTTATCTTTCAGTGCTTTGGTGCGTTCTCTTTCACTGTCCAGGCTTTCTTCTGTCCTCTTTTTCTATTGTCTCTTTCACATGCTGTCCTTCTTTTCTGTCCTGTTTCCTCTTCATGATTTACATTCTTTGTAATGATCAAGTTGTTGACTTGAATGTTCTCGTTCCCTCGAGTGTGTGTGATGGGTCAAAGGTGACTAGTTTTCAGCTGGGGAAGCGTTCCAAACACAGCAGGCGCAGAGAGACATTAAGTGACACACACACACTCTTCCTGTTCTATTAGCAAGCATTCACTGACATTTGTTTCTTTGCAATTTGAAACTTGGAATTATGGATGACCACCTAAAAACCTGAAATAGGGTGGGTAGCACTGTCACCTCACAGCAAGAAGGTCCTAGGCAGTTGTAGCTTAGTGGTTAAAATACTGGACTGGTAATCAGAAGGTTGCTGGTTCAAGCCCCACCACTGCCAGGTTGCCAATGTTGAGCCCTTGAGCAAGGTCCTTAACCCTCAATTGCTGTACTGTACTGTAAGTCACTTTGGATAAAAGTGTCTACTAAATGTCAAAAATGTAAATGTAAGGTCCTGGGTTCGATTCCCAGGTGGGGCGGTCCGGGTCCTTTCTGTGTGGAGTTTGCATGTTCTCCCTGTGTCAGCATGGGTTTCCTCTGGGAGCTCCAGTTTCCTCCCAGGGTTCAAAGACATGCAAGTGAGGTAAACTGGAGATACTAAATTGTCCATGTTTGACATTAAACTTGAACTGATGAATCTTGGGTAACCAGTAATTAGGGCAGTTGTAGTCTAGCGGTTAATGTACTGGACTAGTAAACAAAAGGTTGCTGATTAAAGCCCCACCACTGCCAGGTTGCCACTGTTGGGCCCTTGAGCAAGGCCCTTAACCTTCAATTGCTTAGATTGGATTAAATTAGACTATTGGATTATTCAATTCGGATAAAAGCGTCCACTAAATGCCGAAAATGTAAATGTAAATGAAAAGTCCTGGGTTCGATTCCCAGGTGGGGCGGTCCGGGTCCTTTCTGTGTGGAGTTTGCATGTTCTCCTTGTGTCTGGGTGGGTTTCCTCCGAGAGCTCAGTTTTGCTCCCACAATCCAAAGACGTGCAAGTGATGTGAACTGGAGATACTAAATTGTCCATGACTGTGTTTGACATAAAACTTGAACTGATGAATCTTGGGTAACCAGTCATTAGGGCAGTTGTAGTCTAGCGGTTAAGGTACTCGACTAGTAAACAAAAGGTTGCTGGTTTAAGCCCCACTACTGCCAGGTTGCCACTGTTGGGCCCTTGAGCAAGGCCCTTAACCCTCAATTGCTTAGACAATATACTGTCACAGTACTGTAATATGCTTGGATAAAAGTGTCTGCCAAAACTGCCAAAAATGTCAAATGTCAATGTCAGTCTTGTCCTGTCCTGTCCTGAATGTAACCAAAGTGTAAAAAACATAACGTTAAAATCCTAATACATAATAAATAAATAAAACCTGAATTGCTAGCTACAATAATGAAGTAAGTCCTGGACGGGGTGTTATTCACTTCCTCACACCTAAGAGAAATTTAAAGTGCCCACTTCTGCTTCTGCATATTTCTGGGAAATGAAAACCTGAGCAGCCAGAGGAAAACCACAAGGGCACAGGAAAAACAGGGCAAACCCTACACAGTGACCAAAGGCGAGGTTTAAATCCTCACTGTTATTCAAGTTCTTTGTATGAAAGATGCACAGTTTCTGAGTTTAAGTGCTTACAAATTATTTTATCATGTTTAAATACAGTTTCCAGAAAACACAATAAAAAGCAAAACCTGTGATTTGTTAATTCTCTTGATTTTGTATTTAACTGATAAAAGTAGAAAACACTTTGTGTTTTACTGACCAACATAGTTACATTTTGTAAATTTGATGCTTGCAACACACTCAAAAAAGTTTGGACAGAAGCATGTTTATCATGGTGTTCTATCACCTGCATTTTAATGGTTTGGAAACTGGTTATATTAATTGTTGTAGTTTTGTTTTTACACTTTGGTTACATTCATGACAGGTGCGGTAGTTACTCATTACACAAGATTCATCAGTTCACAAGGTTATATCAAACAGTCATGGACAATTTTGTATCTACAATTCACCTGACTGCATGTCTTTGGACTGTGCGAGGAAACCGGAGCACCCGGAGGAAACCCACACAGACACGGGGTGAACATGCAAACTCTGCAAAGAAAGGGCCAGAACCGCCCCACCTAGGGATCGAACCCAGGACCTTCTTGCTGTGAGGCGACAGTGCTACCCACTTAGCCACTGTGCCGCCCTTGTAGTTTTGTAAGTGGATTTTTTGAGACTTCAGCTGCTCGGTGGTAGGGCTGGGTATCGCCACTAATTTCCTGGATCGATTCGATTCCGATTCACAAGGTCCCGATTCGATTTTCGATTCAATTTCGATTCAACACATTTAGGCATATTTGAGTTACATTAACAGGTTTTGTTTAAATATGTACAGATGTTCAGAGAACGAATGTGATAATTGTACAAAGAACATTTATTATTAAAAATATTTGTGTATTTTGTTTACATAAATAATTAATCCAAAACAGAAAACAGTAACATTCATTTTTTATTATTATTTTATATGTCTGACACGCTACAACATTGTAAATGTAATGTAAGCATACACCTGGCTGTTGAACAGCTTATGCCAAGTTCACACTACACGAATGATCGGCGATGGAGGGTTTTACACTACACCATCTATCACCAGGGGGAATCACAGGCGAGCTTCTCTGGTCTCCAAAACTACGTTTTGTCACGAAAACACATGTGAGAAGTGATGAAAGGTTTAATGATACCACGTCCAAACATGCACATCAACAAGTAGCGAGAGATCAAAGTTTGTGCACTGATGAAATAAATTAATCTGAGTGGATTTGGCAACACGAGCAGCATGGCTTGTTCTATAGTGAGTTGGAGGTTAATAAATATTTTGTTTTGTAGAGAACGATCTCGCGTGTGCTGATGTATTCTGATAGAAACTATATTATCCCCCTGTACCACCTGTTTCCAAGCTCTCCCCTGTGTTTCCCCTCGCTGTTTCTCACATTGATTGAGAGCCGAGTTTTGATCGCAGAGCGAACACCGAGTTCCTCCCGAATCCAGCACCGAGCCGAGCGAAAATCAGTGCAAAAAGTTGTGTAGTGGTCATAACTTGAGCTTCTGCCATGCTAAACTGATGTGCAGGTCAGATCTCGTTGCATGAAAAAACAGTGGCTGGTCACGCGAAATTAAAGGGGGTAACCATAGTAATAGATTTCCGTGTGCACCGTAAAAAGGGGCGTATTTAAAAAAATCGATCTCGCATTTATATGAATCGATATCGGATCGTTCAAATAAAGATCGATTCGAATCGAAAAATCGATTTTATAAACCCACCCCTACTCGGTGGTCCCTGATTTTCTTCTGATGCATCATGCATTTTCAATAGGAGACAGGTCAAGCGCATACACACTGTCTCTGTTGTAGCAAGTGCATGGCCTGGCATTGTCTTGCTGAAATAACCATGAACTTCTTGGAAAAGGTGTCACTTTGATGGTAGCAAAATCCCAATACAGTAGTACCTTGTAACTCAACACCCGCAAACTCAAAATCTTTGAAACTCAACGTCCTTTGTCGAGAAATTTGTACCCTTAAACTTAACATTTTCCTTAAACTCAACGTGTGCACAGCTGCTGCTTTGCTCAACAGTCTTGAGTGGTGTGGCAAAACGTCATGCAAACATGAGACAAATCTGCATTTGTGTGGAATAACCGTTTTTTTTTACTCTGAAAGCTCCACATGTATCTGTGTTTATCTGGATTTTTCTCCTGTTTCACTTTTAAACTTGTTTTATAGCTCGGGGTGCTGAGAAATTGTAAGAATCAGCTTTTCCGAGAGAGTCTAAAACACCTATCATTAAAGAAATAATGTACCTAATGTATTAAAAGAACGACATAGAAACACTAAACCTCTCTTAATTATTACTTCTTATTTGTTCTCTCCTTTCATTAAGAAGCATAAGGAAACAATAAAGAAGTAAAGTGCAGGTTTTATTGTACATTTTATTTATTTTTAACTGTTTTCAATTGTATTTCAGTGTTTTTATATTATATCGGTGTTATTTTTAGTGTATAAGTGTCAAAACCAACCCCAATATTGTACATTAGCCCAAATATATGCAGCTTCACGGGACCATGGAACGCATTAACAAGTTTTCCATACATCCTAATGGGAAAAAAAATACCTTAAAACTCAACGTCTTTAGCCACTGAGGTGGCGCCGCGGTTAAAACACACGCTGCAACCAGAGCTGGATCTCGAATACATCGTATCGAATCTCAGCTCTGCCTTGCCGGCTGAAGGCTGAGCGGCCATATGAACAACGATTGGCCTGTTGTTCAGATGGGTGGGACTAAGCCGGATATGGGTCTCTCTCTGTCAGACTGGTGCAATTACGACCTCTGCTGGCTGATTAGAGGCGCCTACACAGAGATGAGGAAAGAGTGCTCTTAGGGTGTGTCTCTCCGTACACAACGCTAGGTGGCACAACACTCGTCAATGTGTGGGTGATAAGATGCATGCGGCTTGCTACCCACAAGTCGGAGGGGGCGTGGGTTAGCTTCGATCTCCTCGGTCAGAGCAGGGATCGGCATAGGCAGAGAGGAAGCATGATGCAATTGGGCAATTGGAAACCTCAACGTCTTTTAAACTCAATGCCACTGCTAGAACCAATTGGCATTGAGTTTCAAGGTACCACTGTATACACCTCAATGTCAATGATACCACTATGATAATGAGCACTGATACAGATGATTCGTTTTGTCTTTGACACAGAGAATTCAACATCCATTTTTCCCCAAAACAAGCTGAACAGTGGACACATCTGACCACAGAACATCGTTCCACTGTCTTTTAGTCCATCTGAGATGAGACTGGGTTTAAAGAACTTAGCTGCATTTCTGTTTAGAATGAATAAACGACTTTCTTATTGTGTAACAGAGATTCAGATTGCATTTCCTGCTATAGTAAAATAAAAACGTACTCCTGCCTACTACTAAAGTACTCCGGAGACTATGTGGCTATATTTATCCCAGAAGCATGACGGTTTCTTGTGCAATGCTGTCATTTTGTCCATCTGAGGGCTCGATATTATGTACACCAGATGGTGTAAACCTAAATTATTTTCAATCTTGCCTTGAGAAATGTTCCTACTGAACTGATTAACATTTATTTCATAAAGTTCAGCACCCGGCGGTGAGACACAACCCCTCATTGCTTATACGCTGCTGTGTTTATATTTACAAAATACAATTAAGTTGATCAGCCAAACAGTAAAAAGCATTACCTTGTGCTTTTATAAGTAAATGATACAAGAGATTAACAAATCACAAAAGTTTGTTTTAGCTGCATTAACCACATGTCTCTATGGTCTAAGCTAGTTGGTTTGTTTATTTATTAGGATTTTAACGTCATGTTTTACACACTTTGGTTACAATCATGTCAGAACAGGTAGTTACTCATTACACAAGATTCATCACTTCACAAGTTAATGTCAAACACAGTCATGGACAATTTTGTATCTCCAGTTTACCTCACTTGCATGTCTTTGAACTATGGGAGGAAACAGGAGCTCCTGGAAGAAACCCAGACACAGGGAGAACATGCAAACTCCACACAGAAAGGACCCGGACCGCCCACCTGGGGATCGAACCCAGGACCTTCTTGCTGTGAGGCAACAGTGCTACCCAATGAGCCACTGTGCTGCCCCTATGGTCTAAGAAAGCCAATTCTGAATAAAAGATTTGTTAATATAAAGTAAATTAAAACATAAATCGACAGTTCAAGTCTTAAGGTTTTTTTTGTCAGTCCTTTTTCAGTGTAAATATGACTTTGATTGAATTCTAGGATTCTTGAAAAAACTGTTTATATATTATTTATTATTATTATATTCATTATTTATATTTCAGTTTCAGACTTTTGTCCCTAATCTGGTGTGGAGACATGGCATCATAATAAGGGAGGCATGGCATAATAAGTGACAGCAAGCATATAAGCTTGGGGACCTTCCTCAGTGTTACTAGTGTCAGTATTTTATTGAATACGGTGTATAGAAATGATGTATCAAATTTTTTCAGGCTATTTAAGACCGTTTGGCACCAACTGCTTTTTAAGAAAGATAAACTCTACCAGACTCTGCAGTTCAGCAGCCATAAAAGCTGACCATTAAGGTCAGTCACTGTCCAATTACACTCAACATTCTGGCAAACACAGATGTTAACCTGGACAATAAGGGCAGCACAGTAATGAATGTTCTGTAATGAATGTAACCAAAACATGACCTTAAAATTATAATAAATAAATAAGACAATACACATAAAAATCCAAAACTTGAGCTTAACACTGTAAGGAAGCGTAAAATTCACAAACCCTAGCTATTAGCATAGCTTATAGCTAGTTAGTGCTAGCCCTATGCTTAATTTCCAGCTTCTGATAGTTCCCCACCTAAAAACGTCTTTTCCTTTTATGGCTGCTGAACTGCAGAGTCTGGCAGAGTTAATCTCCCTTATACTGCGATTGGTGCCAAATGCCGAACACACTAAACACAACAATGTCACTAGCTAGCTTCAGTTTAATTTTTTTTTACTGTCCCTCATTATTTTTTTACTGTTCCTCATTATACAGCACCCCTCTCAGTCGATGCCACAGCCTTATATATATATATATATATATATATATATATATATACAGTGTATCACAAAAGTGAGTACACCCCTCACATTTCTGCAAATATGTCATTATATCTTTTCATGGGACAACACTATAGACATGAAACTTGGATATAACTTAGAGTAGTCAGTGTACAACTTGTATAGCAGTGTAGATTTACTGTCTTCTGAAAATAACTCAACATACAGCCATTAATGTCTAAATGGCTGGCAACATAAGTGAGTACACCCCACAGTGAACATGTCCAAATTGTGCCCAAAGTGTCAATATTTTGTGTGACCACCATTATTATCCAGCACTGCCTTAACCCTCCTGGGCATGGAATTCACCAGAGCTGCACAGGTTGCTACTGGAATCCTCTTCCACTCCTCCATGATGACATCACGGAGCTGGTGGATGTTAGACACCTTGAACTCCTCCACCTTCCACTTGAGGATGCGCCACAGGTGCTCAATTGGGTTTAGTCCATCACCTTTACCTTCAGCTTCCTCAGCAAGGCAGTTGTCATCTTGGAGGTTGTGTTTGGGGTCGTTATCTTGTTGGAAAACTGCCATGAGGCCCAGTTTTCGAAGGGAGGGGATCATGCTCTGTTTCAGAATGTCACAGTACATGTTGAAATTCATGTTTCCCTCAATGAACTGCAGCTCCCCAGTGCCAGCAACACTCATGCAGCCCAAGACCATGATGCTACCACCACCATGCTTGACTGTAGGCAAGATACAGTTGTCTTGGTACTTCTCACCAGGGCGCCGCCACACATGCTGGACACCATCTGAGCCAAACAAGTTTATCTTGGTCTCGTCAGACCACAGGGCATTCCAGTAATCCATGTTCTTGGACTGCTTGCCTTCAGCAAACTGTTTGTTGGCTTTCTTGTGCGTCAGCTTCCTTCTGGGATGACGACCATGCAGACCGAGTTGATGCAGTGTGCGGCGTATGGTCTGAGCACTGACAGGCTGACCTCCCACGTCTTCAACCTCTGCAGCAATGCTGGCAGCACTCATGTGTCTATTTTTTAAAGCCAACCTCTGGATATGACGCCGAACACGTGGACTCAACTTCTTTGGTCGACCCTGGCGAAGCCTGTTCCGAGTGGAACCTGTCCTGGAAAACCGCTGTATGACCTTGGCCACCATGCTGTAGCTCAGTTTCAGGGTGTTAGCAATCTTCTTATAGCCCAGGCCATCTTTGTGGAGAGCAACAATTCTATTTCTCACATCCTCAGAGAGTTCTTTGCCATGAGGTGCCATGTTGAATATCCAGTGGCCAGTATGAGAGAATTGTACCCAAAACACCAAATTTAACAGCCCTGCTCCCCATTTACACCTGGGACCTTGACACATGACACCAGGGAGGGACAACGACACATTTGGGCACAATTTGGACATGTTCACTGTGGGGTGTACTCACTTATGTTGCCAGCTATTTAGACATTAATGGCTGTGTGTTGAGTTATTTTCAGAAGACAGTAAATCTACACTGCTATACAAGTTGTACACTGACTACTCTAAGTTATATCCAAGTTTCATGTCTATAGTGTTGTCCCATGAAAAGATATAATGAAATATTTGCAGAAATGTGAGGGGTGTACTCACTTTTGTGATACACTGTATATATAGTATATATAGTCGACCAACTTCTGGCACCTCTGAACAGGTATCCAGTCCAGGATGATTAGACTACATTCCACAGTTCTTGCATTTTTGGGTTTTGCCTCAAAAAAACGCACTTCAGATATCAGAACACAAGTTCTCTGTGGGATTGAAGTCAGGGGATTGAGCTGACCACTCTATGTTTTTTCCCTCTACAATCAACTTTTTAATCAAAGTACACTGTTCATCAGAACAATGTCTGGAACAACCCATTTTACCCAGTATTTCAGAAGGAAATGCACTATGACCAAGCTGTGCAACATTTGCCACCCTCCTACATTAAATAAGGGCCAAAACTGACACCCGTTCTTCTGCAGAATGAATGACTTCACCAATTGAACTCCTCACTGCTATTATTTTGAACAACCCCCTTTCAATCAATGAGTGGCATGCATGTCCTAATTGTTGGGTTTGTTTTGTTTTTATTACTCTACTACACTTTCAAGTAATTTTTTTGCTATGGAGAAATAGCATTTCTACTAAAAACAGTGATTTTAGGTTTTAGTTTTTAGACTGATCAGGTCAATGGTGTTGGACTGCTATTTTTTTGAACACCACTATGTGTGTATATACTGTATATATATATATATATATATATATATATATATATGAAAGCAAAAAATGTAATAAAAATAATCAAAATTAAATTTTAACTTAAAACTTAACTTTTCATAATTATTTTTACTTTACAAACATATTGTGGCAACCGGCCAGTTCGCTGTTATAATAGGCAGGGGGTTCCCCTGAGTGCGTCATTGGCTGTGGAAGTCTGGCATCCCATGATGCCCTGCGGCCATGGCTGAAACATTTTAGGGGATAAAAAGTAGGTTTTGTGGTCAAGAATGGTGTTTTTACTTGTATGTACATAGTTATTATGTGTTGATGTGTTTGATGGTGTGTTGTGTCCTTTTGAGTTTACAAGTTACCGTTTTCAGGATATACTTTGCGTTTGACGTGGTGAACCCGTTCTGTGCTTGTTTTGATATAGCAGGAGGGGACTGTGTATTCGGATCTAGCCTCTACTTCGTGCTCTGTACCGATTCAGAAGTGACTGAATAAAGAGTGCTGCCTCTTACAGTTTGAAACAAGCAGAGATGTCTGGTTCTTCCTCGCCATCGTCACAATATTTTAGTATCAATACTTCAACTTTCTGTTTTAGTTGTTCCCTTCAAAAGAACAAAAGTTTTGTCCAGATTTAGACACCAGATTACCATTGATGGACAATACAATCATAGACCAGACACAAACTTGTGCCCGGCAAATATTGGTAGACCAATAATACACAGTATTGTATATTTAGACAGTTTCTGACTTGTTTGTGGCATGTGTGGTTCATCTGGAGACCGAGAGTTAGAGCCTTAAAGACTCGGACCAACCGCCACCTTCACAGCTTCTTTCCCCAGGCCATCACCATACTTAACAAGGACTATTCCCACATCCCTCTGCTTTAACAGAACAAACCTGGATTTATCATACATGCTGCATTTCACACGTGCCTCCCACATTTTCCCGTATGCAGTCAATTCACACATCATAGCTGTTCGATAAAAAGCATGTATCTCCACTTTTACCGGTTTTCACTTTGTTACATGTAATGATTGTGGGTATAAATCTCTGTCCGTCCATATCAGCAAATATCAAAATGACCAATGAAAAGATGAAAAATCATGCAATCTCTGATACGAGTATCTCCATTGGATGCTAGACCTGTCCATCAAAACCGCTTATCTCCTCCTTCTTCCCCTCCGGTACCGTTTGAGAAAAAAGCAAAACTGGTTGCTGCATAATGTTTCATCTCTACAGTTTATTCAGGTTATTCAATCACATGGTTGTACAACTGAACTTTTTTGTAGCTACAGTCAATAACTTGATTTACAAAGTAAAGATACTGTTTAAAGAGAATATTTCAGTTATTTATAGGTTTTTTAATGGTAATTTAGAACAGTGTCTTGTTTCTGCACAACACATTATTAAAAGGTTTTCTTAATAGATCAATGAAATAATCATATCTGTGTTTTGATGCTTTATTGATACATAATATTGGATCAAAATATTTTGAAAAGCATGATTTCTGAGTTAGTCAGATGAGTTAGCCAACTTATGAAACCGACGGACTGACGACCTGATAAAGACATATTTTTATTTCTGTGCTAAATTGCGCTATCTGCGGTTTGTTTGTACCAGTTTTTAACTTCTCCTGAAAAGTTGCGTTTTTGGAGATACGTGTTTTTCATCGGACAGATAAGGACAACCTTATCTACTTATAAGTAACCTCTATTGCACAATTTATTTTTTACTTGAAGTCTGTGAGTGCACTGTACATCTTCACTGCACACTTGGTCAAATACTACACTGTTTTTTGTTGCAGCTGTAATGTATATTCAATATTGTTTATATGTTTATATACAGTGTTTCTTTTACTATTATTTAAATAGATGTATTTATGTTGACACCTGCACCAAAAGGAATTCCTTGTACATCTGGTCCTTGGTGAATAATAAAGATTCTGATTCTGATCTGCATCATACTGCGGCATTGCAGGATAACTCGTTATGAACAGTACGAACGTCCATTAATTCAATTTCAGGTGACCTGATATAGGGTGTGTTTCTATATAAATATGCAAAGCAGAATGAACAGACTTGTTTTTTGACAAACACCTCACGTGGCTGTTGTGGCTTGTTGATTAAAATAGATGTCTGGACTACCTGTTCTGCAAGATGGTTGTGAATTAACCTTAATTATGGCTTTCATAAGTGACAACCTTCACACACCTGCTAATGACAGCTTCTCTAATCCAACATAAATGTTAACGTTTACAGCTTATTAAAGCTTAGTGTTGCCCTCAGCTTTGCATACAGGAAATACCGAGGGGAAGGAACAACAATTCAATAGATGTTGGGACAGTATGTAAACTGTAAATAAAAACAGAAAGCAGTGATTCATTTAACACTTTCACTTTCTTGTGAATATATACACTGATCAGCCATAACATTAAAACCACCTCCTTGTTTCTACACTCACTGTCCATTTCATCAGCTCCACTTACCATATAGAAGCACTTTGTAGTTCTACAATTACTGACTGTAGTCCATCTGTTTCTCTGCATGATTTGTTAGCCCTCTTTTATGCTGTTCTTCAATGGTCAGGACTCTCCCAGGACCACTACAGAGTAGGTATTATTTGGGTGGTGGATCATTCTCAGCACTGCGTGACACTGACATGTTGGTGGTATGTTAGTGTGTGTTGTGCTGGTATGAGTGGATCAGACACAGCAACGCTGATGGAGTTTTTAAACACCTCACTGTCACTGCTGGACTGAGAATAGTCCACCAACCAAAAATAGCCAGCCAACAGCGCCCCATGGGCAGCGTCCTGTGACCACTGATGAAAATCTCAAAGATGACCAACTCAAACAGCAGCAATAGATGAGCGATCGTCTCTGACTTTACATCTACAAGGTGGACCAGTTAGGTAGGAGTGTCTAATAGAGTGGACAGTGAGTGGACACGGTATTTAAAAACTCCAGCAGCGCTGCTGTGTCTGATCCACTCATACCAGTACAACACACACTAACACACCACCACCATGTCATTGTCACTGCAGTGCTGAGAATGATCCACCACCTAAATAATACCTACTCTGTGGTGGTCATGTGGGGGTCCTGACCATTGAAGAAGGGTGAAAGCAGGCTAAAAAGGTATGTAGAGAAAAAGATGGACTACAGTCAGTAATTGTAGAACTACAAAGTGCTTCCATATGGTAAGTGGAGCTGATAAAATGGACAGTGAGTGTAGAAACCAGGAGGTGGTTTTAATGTTATGGCTGATCGGTGTAAGCTCATTCAGAAAATGAAAGTGAACATGCTTGGCTATAAAAAAAAGTCCCAGTTCTTAATAGGCATCAAAAATTTAAAGCATCTTAACAAGCAACTGCAAGAAGTTGTCCAGCACTGACAGTGCATAATATTATTAAAAGATACAGACAATACGCAGCTTCTTTTCCCAGGTCATCACCATACTAAACAAGGACTATTTCCACATCGCTCTGCTTTAACAGAATGCACATGGATTTTATTATACATGCTGCACATCACTCGTGCCTCCCACATTTTTCCCTTATGCAGTCAATGCACATATGCACCTAATTTACTTATTTACCTTATTTACTTGAAATAATCTCCATTGCACAATTTGTACTTGTAGTTTGTCAGTGTACTGTTCTGTGCATCTTCATTGCACACTTCGTTTCATGCTGTACTGTTTATGTCACTGTTTTATTGCTTATTCTATGTTTATACTGTTCTTTTTTCTATTGGTTAATTAGATGTATATATGTTGACACCTGCATCAAGAAAAATTCCTTGTAGATCTGGTCCTTGGCGAATAATAAAGATTCTGATTCTGATAAATCTGTGTATGTAAAAGGCAAAAAACACTACTGAATAATTGTGAACTTTAATCCCTCAGACAATTCTGACAAGACAAAGACAAGCAACGTCACTGCATCTACTAAAGTTAAAACTGAGCAATGCGCCGCTCAAGTGGTGCAGGAGTAAAACACGGTAGCACACCAGAGCTGACATTTCAAACTCGTCGATTTAAAACTCAGCTCTGGGTTCCGGTAACATCTTTTACCTGAATGCCAGCCTAAAATATTAGCTCCTCCGGAAAACAAATAACTCGCCCCATTAAACCATCTAAATTGACTTAAGCTCGATAACACAGAGCAGGGCAAGAATGGAAAAAAAAAAAAGCACCACTGAAGAATCCGCACGCACATGATGGTGAATCTCAGCTCTGCCATCCGGCTTGTTGTTCATACAGGGTGGGAAGCCAGATAGGGTCCTCACAACTGATGCAATTACGACCTCTGGCTGATTGAGAGCGCCTGCACAGAGTGGCTCTCCGTAAACAAAGCTGATCCGCATATGAACTCACCTCGTGCGGGTGAAAAGATGCAGTCAGCTACTGCACACGTGTCGGAGGGGGCATTTGACAGTACCGCTCTTATTCTCCCTATTCGGCAATGGAGATCAGCATCAGTAGAGAGAAAGCATAATGCTTTTAAATGAGCAATGCACAACCATATGTCAACAATGTCCAAAAATGTCTTCACGTTTGACCTCACATGAAAAGGACTGACGGTAAATCAAATAATTGTGGTGCAACTATGATGAGTCAACCTTTCAGACTGGTTAGGCAGTATTGGCAGAATAATAGGCAGTATTGTCTAAAAGATAAAAAAGGACCATTTGAATTGTTGCCAGTAAAGTATGAACACCTGCTTGTCATGGTATGCAACTGGTAACCCAGCAAAGGGAACCATTAACACTTAAAATAACATATGTAGCCTTTAGCATGGTGTCTGCTTCAGAAATGTCTATGTTTATTAAAAGTTTTTGGGACTAAAGTTTGTAAAATCCAGAAGAAAAACAACAGGCAGGTAATACTGAGACACTCGTATAACAGGTTGTGCTTTGCAAAGAAAAGCTACAGGTCTAAACATGTGAAACATGTTCCTGAGAATTGAGCAATTCAATTCTCTCTCTGTGTGTGTTTGTTAAAGCATGTGTCTGCACGTCTAAACCACAAATGCATACTCCTAATTTTGGGCAGAAGACCTACAAACTCTGACTACAATACACAGCCTGCTATGCTGCTATAATATTACAATATAAACGTGAAGTATAGGAAAACATGGCTAGTACACACACACACACACACATTCCCATGGCATGCTTCTTCTCAGAGCTCTAATCTGTTTCCTGTACATGAGCTGTAGAAGAGCACAAATACCCCCCGTCCATACTGAAGACAGACACAGGCACACACAGACACACACAGAGTGTTTTCTTATATCACTAACACTGCCTTGACATCAAGTCAAACAATCTCGTAAGCTATTAATCATGCAGCTTGCTCCCACACTGGAGAGAACTTTTCAGCAGTAACGTGAACCATGCGAGGATAGACTGTTAGTGCTGAAAATTCTTACAGCTTTAAACAAAAAGCAGATAAATTACACTAAAAGATGTTAAACATGTTACAGTAAATTGAAACTCAATACTGAAAACACAGTCTCTCGTACAGGGAAAGTGGAGGTTAGTTGAGGTGACCTAAGCCCTGGAACGGATTGGTGTCCTGTCCAGGGTATCTCTGACTTGCGGCCAGTGCCACGTTCCTGACCAAGATAAAACGGCTGATGAAAATAAAATTTAAAGAAATTATAATAATAATAAGCTTCGACAGGTTGCCAAGTAATTGCAAAGCTTAACCTGATTCTCAGTGATGATGGGCTAACATAATACACTGTGTGCTGCACTACCTGAGTGCCACCGATCAGCCATAACATAAAAAAACCACCTCCTTGTTTCTACACTCACTGTCCATTTTATCAGCTCCACTTACCATATAGAACCACTTTGTAGTTCTACAATTACTGACTGTAGTCCATCTGTTTTTCTGCATGCTTTGTTAGCCCCCTTTCAAGCTGTTCTTCAATGGTCAGGACCCCCACAGGACCACTACAGAGCAGGTATTATTTAAATGGTGGTGGTGTGTTAGTGTGTGTTGTGCTGGTATGAGTGGATCAGACACAGCAATGCTGATGGAGTTTTTAAACACCTCACTGTCACTGCTGGACTTAAAATAGTCAACCAACCAAAAATATCCAGCCAACAGCACGCCGTGGGCAGCGTCCTGTGACCACTGATGAAGATCTCAAAGATGACCAACTCAAACAGCAGCAACAGATGAGCGATCATCTCTGACTTTACATCTACAAGGTGGACCAACTAGGTAAGAGTGTCTAATAGAGTGGACATTGAGTGGACACGGTACTAAAAAAAACTCCAGCAGTGTCTCCACTCATACCAGCACAACACACACTAACACACTAACACACCACCACCATGTCAGTGTCACTGCAGTGCTGAGAATCATCCACCACCCAAATAATACCTACTCTGTAGTGGTCCTGTGGGGGTCCTGACCATTAAAGAACAGGGTGAAAGCAGGCTAAAAAGTATGTAGAAAAATAGATGGCCTACAATCAGTAATTGTAAAGCTACAAAGTGCTTCTATATGGTAAGTGGAGCTGATAAAATGGACAGTGAGTGTAGAACAAGGAGGTGGTTTTAATGTTATGGCTGATCGGTGTATATCATCATATCACTCGGCCCTTTGACACGGTTTCATTAGTAAACCTGAACTTTATAATGCACCAGTGTAATACGTGCTGATTTTTGTCCTTTAAACCACAGAGTTACCCAAAGTCCAAAAGTCTTACATACAGGTGCTTTCTAAACAGTGGCGATATTCTCTAACTGGTAATGTGTATACTCTGTGGAGTGGTTTTCACCCAGCCTGTTCAGTCAAATGGGTTTGCTAAGCACTGTTTTGGCTCCTGTCAGTGCTGGGGAGTGAGCATGATAAAAAAAAGGAACTGTGAGAACCTCATGAAACCAGAGTACGGGAAACTCCAACCTACTGTACACAAAAGCCCAAACAACAGACTGCAAAACAGAAAAGCTGCTCAGTGAAACATACACTGCACTGGGAGCCGGTGTTGCACCCATTCAGAAACAAATGGACAGAAACGTTTTGTAGCATTGTTCACATACCCTCATTATTGTTAGACCCTAGGATCAGTGGTGCAACAAAGTCTCAATGTTAACGAAGCTCCTCTAACTAAATGGACAAAATTATTGGGACACCTTTTTTAATTTTTTACTTCTAACAAATGTAACACATCAATTATGTTTAAGAAAAATTTGCTTCCAACTTTCCAGCAACAGTTTAGGGAAGGCCCTTTCTTATTTCAGCATGACTGTGCCCCTGTGCACAAAGCAAGATCTATAAAGACATGAAGAAAAGTTTGGTTTAAAGAAACTCCAGGCGCCCAGGAGGTGCAGCGGGATATTCCACTAGCACACCAGCGCCGAGATTCTGAACTCATCTAGCGGGCATAATTGGTTTCTGCTAGGGCGGGATGACCGGACTATGTGGGTGGGGTCTTCAAACAGTGTGAGAGAACCTTGATTAGCAGATAGAGAGGTGCCTGTGCAGATTGCATGGGTGAAAAAGGGTTCCGCTAAGGGCTGCACACAAGTCGGAGGAGGCGTGAGCAGCAATATACCCACCTCGACTGCAATCAGGGATCCCTAAGCAGCGGAAGACAAATTGACTACACTAAATTGGAAGAAAATGCTAGGGTTAGGGTATTATGCATTAATAAAAATAGGAAAAAAAAGAAACTCCAGTGGTCTGCACAGAGCCCTGACATCAGCCTCACTAAACAGCTCGAGAATGAACTGGAACATTAATTGAGGCTTTCTTGACCAACATCAGTGTCCAGCCATACACACAGACAGACTTCAAAGAACGCATTTCAGAAGAGTGGCTGTTGTTATCGCAAAAAAAAAAAAAAATTCTCAATAAGGTCATGCTATTTTAATAGCATTTGTTTTTAAAATGGAACATCCAACAAGTCCAAATACTTTTGGCCATATTGTGCACGAATAATGTACCATTATGGGTACCTGCATTTGAACCTTAAAACCCCATTTGGGTGACATGGTGGGTAGCTCTGTCACCTCATAGCAGTAAGGTCCTGGGTTTGATTCCCAGGTGGGGCGGTCCGTGTCCTTTCTGTGTACAGTTTGCATATTCTCCCCATGTCTGTGTGGGTTTCCTCTGGGAGCTCCGGTTTCCTCCCACAGTCCAAAGACACGCAAGTGAGCTGAATTGGAGATACAAAAGTGTTCATGACTGTGATTGACATTAAAGACTTGAACTGATGAATCTTGTGCAATCATTAACTACCTGTCCTATCATGAATGTAACTAAAGTGTAAAACATGACGTTAAATATTTTTTGTACAGAGCGTATGGAGAAGCTATCTATGGGTGTAGAACAATGGGATGGTGCATGTATGGACAGAGGGTAAATGAGAAACAAGACAGCACTCTACACACACACCTGCCATCAGGTGGGGCACAGTGGGTGACCATGTTATATACACACACGCACACACAACTAATTTTTATTACTACCTCAGTATTGTGAATGTTACCTTTTATTATTGTTATTATTTGCACTGTTTATATTATTTTATTTTATTTTTTGCACCTGTAACTTAAATTGTCATTGTTCTTTTTCTCTGTAACTGAGCTTTGGCAATACGAATGTCCTTATTTGTCATGCCAATAAAGCTTTTTTTGAGTTTGAGTGAGTGTGTGTGTGTGTGTGTGTGTGTGTGTGTAAAACAGCGCAGTGTAATCCTGCAGAAAAACGTGACAAACATGACACCCCCCCTTTCTGAAGCACTAGGGCTCTTCTGAACTCTCACCTCTCAAACTCTGACTAGACCTTTTGTCCTAAAGTCACTGCAAGAGCTAAACACCACACACACACACACACACACACACACACACACACACACACACACACACACACACACAGGTTACATTCATGACAGGAACGGTAGTTACTCATTACACAAGACTCATCAGTTCACAAGGTTATATCGAACACAGTCATGGACAATTTTGTATCTCCAATTCACCTCACTTGCATGTCTTTGGACTGTGGGAGGAAACCAGAGCACCCGGAGGAAACCCACACAGACACAGGGAGAACATGCAAACTTCCCACCTGGGGATCAAACCCAAGACCTTCTTGCTGTGAGGCAACAGTGCTACCCACCTAGCCACCATGCCGCCCAGATATCAATATTGCAATAGAAACAGGTATTGTTTTTTTAAAGAGATATCCAGATGTAGTTTTTATTTGTTGAGCTGAATGTCATTACAGAACTTTCAGAATTATTGAATCCATAGAAAGAAAACAATGTGGATGTTTATTAGTAAGAGTTACTAGATAAAAATAAGTGTATTTTTGGGGGGCGGGGGTTGTTTTACATACAGGATCCAGTTTTATCTGATTGTTCAGAACCCTTTAAAGCTGGTTCGATAAAGTAAGCACCAGAGAAATAAAGGAGTCGTCATTATAAGAAGGCGGCTGAACCTATTTTTATACCACTTAACCAAGCTGCACAGCTGGTCAGGTAGGTCCACTTATAGAAATCAGCCAGTGTAAACAAAAAGTCATGTCATCATAATTGCTAAACATATTCTACAGTAACACTCCTAACACACACTTCTCCACTGTACAATATCTTAACTGAATGACGTGTACTTCTAATGGCTTTCCTTCCCTCTCTCATAAACGCAAACACAATGTCTCCTTTGGCACCGACTTCTAAGTGCCACACTCATAATGGAACTTAACTCTTGTAACCAGTAGCAGTAGCCTCATTGTGTTTTTACTGGAGCCAAGCTTTTGTACTGTGTGTGTGTTTTTGTGTGTGTGTCCTTCCATTGAGATGTCGGCTAAGAAAGCTGAGAGAGCTGTTGGATGTAATGTTCACTGTGTGGGTGGCATTATGGATATGTTATACTCCTGAGAACTGGGGACAGTTCCTCTAACATGTCTTATCTTTAAAAAAAAATGAACCAGGGCAGAAAAATTGTACAGTTATGACTTGTAAGACACACAGGTTGTGTCCAGAATCGCATACTTAAACAGTACGTACTAAATTTGAGGCAGCGTGCTCTGCTCAGCCGGTAAAGCAGTAAGCTCTTTTAGTATGCAAGTGTGCAGTATGCACGCAACCTCAGACATACTACGTCTGCCATCTTACCACCGTCACGTGATGCATGACGTCACATCGCCACAGCAACAATTTTAAAACCAGACAAAATTAATTCTGTCAAGTCTCCACAAAGCTACTCATAACGTTATTCAGGGTTTACATTTACATTTTACATTTACATTTTACATACGCTTTTATCCAAAGCGACTTACAGTAGTGTGACAGTATACAGTCTGAGTAACTGAGGGTTAAGGGCCTTGCTCAGGGGCCCAACAGCAGCAACCTAGCAGTGGTGGGGCTTGAACCAGCGACCTTTTGATTACTAGTCCAGTACCTTAACCACTGGGCCACAACTGCCCAGTGGTTAAGGATTAGGGTTGTACTTAATCATAACATTTTTAATGTTTGTCCTACTGTGCTTTCTGCCATCTTTCGTCTTCGCTACGAACTTCCTTGCAGCTCCAGTTGAATCATGGGATAGATTATCGGACCGTAAGTGTGCATTGTTTGCATACTCAAAAATGGCTGCCCAGGCAGTAGGTCAACCGGGTACTTTTTGCATACTGTTTAATGAATACTACGTATTCGGACACACTACCCGCTCTCGTGTACTGATTTAGTGTACTGTTTAATGAATACTACGTATTCGGACACACTACCCATTCTTGTGTACTGATTTAGTGTACTGTTTAATGAATACTACGTATTCGGACAAACTACCCACTCTCGCGTACTGATTTAGTGTACTGTTTAATTAATACTACGTATTCGGACACACTACCCACTCTCGCGTACTGATTTTGCGTTCTGAAACACTACCCGCTCTCGCGTACTGATTTTGCATACTGTTTGATGAATACTATGTATTCTGACACACTACCCGCTCTTGTGTACTGATTTATACTACGTATTCGGACACACTACCCGCTCTCGCGTACTGATTTTGCGTTCTGACACACTACCCGCTCTCGCGTACTGATTTTGCATACTGTTTGATGAATACTACGTATTCAGACACACTACCCGCTCTTGTGTACTGATTTATACTACGTATTCGGACACACTACCCGCTCTCGCGTACTGATTTTGCGTACTGTTTGATGAATACTACGTATTCGGACACACTACCCGCTCTTGTGTACTGATTTATACTACGTATTCGGACACACTACCCGCTCTCGCGTACTGATTTTGCGTTCTGACACACTACCCGCGCTCGCGTACTGTTTTTGCGTACTGTTTGATGAATACTATGTATTCTGACACACTACCCGCTCTCGCGTACTGATTTTGCGTACTGTTTGATGAATACTACGTATTCGGACACACAACCCGATCTCGCGTACTGATTTTGCGTACTGTTTGATGAATACTACGTATTCTGACACATTAGCCGCTCTTGCGTACTGATTTTGCGTACTGTTTGATGAATACTACGTATTCTGACACATTAGCCGCTCTTGCGTACTGATTTTGCGTACTGTTTGATGAATACTACGTATTCGGACACACTACCCGCTCTCGCGTACTGATTTCGCGTACTGATTTTGCGTACTGTTTGATGAATACTACGTATTCTGACACACTACCCGCTCTCGCGTACTGTTTGATGAATACTATGTATTCGGACACACTACCCGCTCTCGCGTACTGATTTAGTGTACTGTTCAGTATGGAAGTAAGCGAATTCAGACCCAGCCACAGATACATAGATCAGCTGTTAGAACATTAAAACCACCTGCTATAATATGCTAGAGATGTCAACAATTACCTGGTTAATGACAGTTTGTACAGCCTGTTTGTGTCAGTATAAAGTCTGTGAATCGCATCGCATCGTGGGTAGAGTGTATTGTTACATCCCTAAAATAAAGCATGTGTGACCTGTTGATATGTAGCTCGGTAATGTGTTTTATATTATGTTGGGATGCTATAGGCTTGGCGATTAACCATCGAATAATGATGATCGATTTGCTCCCTTAGTGAAAACAGCTCTGACCTGATGAGACATGGACTCCACAAGACAACTGAAGGAGTCTTGTGGTATCTGGAAACCCACAACAGCTTACAGAACAAGATGAGCTGAGATGTGTTATGCATAAAAAAGGAATAGACTTGATTTGCAACACTCCAAACTGGATTGGATTTAATAAGATAAGATAAGATAATCCTTTATTAGTCCCACAGTGGGGAAATTCACAGTGTTGCAGCAGCGAAGGGACAGTAAAGCACTCAGTACAAAAAATAGACAATAAAAAGTACAGTGTAATAACAATAATAACAATAAAAAGTCAGAAAAAACTCTGAAAAAAAACTAAATATTTACAAATAATTACAAATAATAATTGCACATGGGAAAAAATATTGCACATATTGCAAATTGTAATAATTACACGTGGGAAAAGTTGCACATTGTTCTGAATAATGAATGTTTTAGAGTGTGTGTGTGATCTATCTGGAGCAGTGCTGGTTATACAGTCTAACAGCAGCAGGAAGGAAGGACCTGCGATACCGCTCCTTCACACATTTGGGGTGAAGCAGTCTATCACTGAAGGAGCTACCCAGTGCTGCCAGAGTCTCATGCATGGGGTGGGAGTCGTTCTCCAGCATGGATGCCAGCTTGGCTAACATCCTTCTGTCTCCCACCACCTGCACTGGGTCTAAGGGGCTCCCCAGGACAGAGCCGGCCCTCTTAATAAGTTTGTTCAGTCTCTTCCTGTCCGCTGTAGATATGCTGCTGCCCCAACATACCACTCCATAAAAGATGGCTGATGCCACCACTGTATCAAAAAAAGTCCTCAAGAGTTCCCCCCGCACTCCAAATGACCGCAGTCTCCTGAGTAGGTAGAGTCTGCTCTGACCTTTTTTATAAAGTGCAGTAGTGTTAACTGACCAGTCCAGTTTGTTGTTGAGGTGAACACCCAGGTACTTGTAAGAGTCCACTCTCTCAATGTCCATTCCCTGGATGTTCACCGGTGGCAAGGTGGATCTGCACCTGCGGAAATCCACCACCAGTTCTTTGGTCTTCCCCACGTTTAACTGGAGGTGGTTCTGCAGACACCAGTCCACGAATATAATATATAATATATATATAATATAATATCTGTAATATCAGTATGAGAACTGTGTGCTATCAGCTATAAGGATCAGGATTCCATGTCAACGCAGAAAGGCAAGCCTACGGTCATAATTTGCAGTCAACCATGTCCTGGGGTGGTTTAACTCACACTGCCAGTGGACTCTGGAGCAGTACAACTGTGACTCTTGAGTGAATTATATCTCATCATCTGCTAGCCTTACACAGAGGAGGGATAATGATTCGAGCCAAGGGAGAATAAACAGGGAAAGAAGGAAAGAGGAGAGGAGGGGAGGAGGAACATAAGGAGAGCTGGATTACAGAAGAGAGATGTAACCACCGGGGCAAAGAGAACAGCTGAGAAGTGCCGACACAAACGTCAAACATGGTTAAAGAGAGAGAGAAGATTAAAATTGCAGATGGGCGAGAGGAAGGGATAGGAAATGTCTACCTAATCATAGAAGATGAACTTTAATGAGAGGAGGAGATAAATGATAATAAGAGCAGGGAGGAAGCTGAAAAAAGAAAAGACCAAGAGAAAGAAGCCAACATGTCCATGAGTTATATCGCTCATATTTTTCTTATTCTTTATCACTTATCACTAGGTTAGGTGTTACATTATACCAGATTAAGCGCTGATGATGATCGAGTCGCCTGTGTGTCTTTTTAGACTAACATCAAAACACACATGCAGCCAATCCCCCTGAAAATAAAATAACTGTTTTGAGTCAGAGAGTTTGTGATGCTTGTCATTCCTTTGCCAAAAAAGGGAGGAAAGTTCAGTGAGAATTTTTTTTGCTGCACATTTAAGATTAACACTCATTACACAAGTTTTAGAGTAGCAGAGCAACTGACCTTCAGAAAATCAGGGCTGTGCAGTAACTGCTAAAATGATGTTTGAATTAAAGCCTAGTTATTTGTATTCATTATGACTAGGGCCCTACTAAACTCACTGGAAATGTGTTTAATTTTAACATTTCACGGCAGTCATTAAATTACACTTCTCAATTAAATAACAAAGTAAATGAAAGCTACAATTCACAGCACAGCCTACCTTAACGATTGAATGTAAACCTAGAACATCCAGCAACAGTGCGAGGTAAATACTCGTTCATGTGTTGAGCCCCCCCCCCCCCAAACTCAGTTACCGGAGTCGTGTTTTTAGCTGCGTTTCACTTAAAATAACCCTAGTCATAATTAAGGCCCTACCTAATTTCTGGCCGTGGAAATCACGTCACGGATCGTTTCCCGTAGAATATGCAACTTGCTGTGAAATTTTGTGTTTAGCAATTTAACATTTCTCATTTGTGTAGCGTTTAAGTGTCTCACGTTTACTAGTGGTGGGCGGATCGATCCAAATATCGATATTATCGATACCAGCATTGGTTTTACTTTTTCTCCGCTACTCGCTCCTTTCACATCTTACGTGCACAGCTTGCTCCTCCCCTTCTGCTGTGTTTTGTTGTGGTACCGTCACGTTGTTAAAATCCTCACAGACATCAGCACGTTGGTAGGCATTGGAATATTGTAAGTTTTTAAATACTTTGCTTTGCAGATACAGAAATTGGGGCAATTTTATTGAAATAATAGTGTAAACTATACGTACATAAAGTACGAACGCACCTTACGCACTTTGCGCACCCTGCGCATATGAATCAGAGCATGTGGTGAGCCTCTTATTCTGTGTTTTGGTGGATGAGAGCTCTTATCTTTTGACATTGTGCTTATAAATGTAAACAAAATAGCATAGATTTTTTATTTTAAATGAACAAGGACACGTGTTCGTATTCACCCAGCAAACACAACTATGAGTTAGCCGCTTGGTGGTGATACGCCATGATGGTAACTTTGTGAGAAAGTAAAGCACAAGAAACAAGAAATCGGACCGCTTTAAACAACTGAATTTATTTACAACCCTACTGAGAGCAGCTACTTACAAAAAAATTATGTATCACAATAATACACTTAAAGGTCATGAAAATTCATTCAGATTTAGCAATTGGATGATGCATCTATCTTCATTATTAAAAAGTATCAGTATCGGCTCGATATCGGCGATACTAGCACTGTATTTACTTGGTATCGGATCGATACCAAATTCTGCAGTATCGCACACCACTAACGTTTACTGCTTAATTTTCACTATGAGGCGGTCCTAGCAATCCTACAGCAATTCAGTTAGCAATCGGTTAGTCAAAATGTCCAAGATGTCGAAGTGTAAAGCAGCTAAAACACTACTCCGGTAAGTGTCAAAATTTTTGTTGTGCAATGACAATAAATGACAATAAAGGCATTCTATTCTATTCTAAGTGAGTTTGGAAAACTCCCAACCAATTCTGTATATCAGACCTGGACATTGTACGGCCCGCATGAGCTCAGTGGCAATTAAAAATCAGATATAAATAAATGCACATCACACATGTAATACAGCAGGATTGATTTTATTCTGACGGGAGCACTATTTCTTTAAATTTCCGCGAGTTTCGGTTTAATTGTGTGAGAGACGAGTGCATCAAGCTTCACCGTAATGTGTCGGCGAACAGAACTGAGCACGACTGACAGAGACGATAGAGTTTTTAACGAGACGTGAACTTTAAAAGTCAGGTGTAAAGCTGTTTAAGGATCACAATTTAAATCTAGGGTTTATATCGCCGTTACGGTACTAAACACAGCGAAATACAAGAACTTGAACGATGCAGAGCGTCACATCTGAAGCTTCACTAACTAAACTGCAAACCAACGTGGACTTTTTATAAAGTTTTACACATCCAGTTAGGATCAGCTTTGTGATATCTAAATAGCAATAGCACTGTGTAAAGTAAATGCACATTATGTTCACATTTGTTTTCAAGAAAGTTGATTAAATAGTGAAATAATGTTGATGTTTTTACTCTGCCTGCTTTTTATTTTCTACTCTTAGCAGTAACAGCTTATCAGAACTGTAAAATTTAGGCAATAAAAATAAATCTTGTTAACATTGAGCAGAATATAGTTCCCCCTATTGGTCCGGTTTCTTATGTGGCCCCTTGGAAATTTAATTACCCACCCCTGCTGTAGAAGGAGAGGAGGGTGTATCAAAACATGGATGAGAATTTTCGTATAAGAGATGTTCCAGGTTTACAATCAACTATTAATGTTGATTAAGGCTGTGCTGTGTATTGTAGCTTCAATTTATTCTATCATTTAATTTATGAGTGTTTTTTAATGACTGCTGTGAAATGTGGCACGTTAAGCACAATTTAGTCAATTTAGTAGGACCCTAGTTATAATACAATATAAATGCTTGTGAGCAGACACACATGTACATGTCCTCATCAAAATTCATATAACACCAGGAATGAAAGTGTTTCTGGGGAAGAGAGAAAATGTGGCAGAGAGGCCAGAGAGGAAATGCTCACATTATCAATCCGAAAAGCACATTTCCTGTATTTAAGTGTGTGTGTGTGTGTGTGTGTGTGTGTGTGTGTGTGTGTGTGTGTGTGTGTGTGTGTGTGTGTGTGTGTTTGTATGGATGTATGTATAAAGCACACAGTGAATCCAGGAGGATTCCTTTATTTGTAGAAGTATTATCCATCTTAATTATCTCTTTATCCTGAATTGACTTTGGACAAAGTTAATCCCAGCCAGGGCTTTACGCTCTTCTGAATGACTGAACCAGCAGCTCAAGCTAACAGCCAACGCAGGGAGCTGCACAATGAACTGTATTTTAACCATGGTCACAATATTTACATTTCTTAATTCATTAATTCACTTTTTGTTCTGTTTATCTTTTGTTCTGTTAGTGCTTTATCTCTGCTGGTCTTTGCTGTGGCTGCCTACTCTGGAACACCAGGCATGAGATAAGAACACAGCCTCATCTTTATGTATTTGCTTTTTAGAGTCCCAAATACAAGCATCTGAGGCTGGGAATAAACCAGAGAACCTAGAAGAAACCAAATTGGACACAGAACTACAGTGAGACTCAAACCTAGGTCCTCAAAGCTGGGCCCATAAATACAAAAGGTCATAAGGGGGACACGTATAAGTGCACCTTTTGTGCCGGTTCCAAGCCCGGATAAACAGGAGGACTGCATCAGGAAGGGCATCCGGCATAAAAACTGTACCAAATCAAACATGCCAACAAATGATCCACTGTGCAAACACCTAACAGGAGCAGCCGAAATACATCATTCATTCATTATTTAAAAAGGGAGGTCCAATTTCTGTACAATTTTAAAAAGCCAGTTTTGCTGGATAAAGAAGATACAATGTTAGTAACGTTGCAACTAATCAAAAGTACTGGTGGAAATGAGCTTTATTTTATGTATATATGTCTTCTTCTTCTTCTTGTTCCTCAGCCTTTGTCCCGTTTTTCGATTACGGGGTTGGCATTTCCGGCTTCTTCCCGTTAGGGGTCGCCGGCGGGATTTGGCACAGTTTTTACGCCGGATGCCCTTCCTGACACAACCCTCCCTATTCATCCGGGCTTGGGACCGGCACTACAATGCACTAGGTATCTATAGGACAATTCAGTGTTTCCAATTAGCCTGGTGGCATGTTTTTGGACTGTGGGAGGAAACCGGAGCGCCCGGAGGAAACCCACACGGAAACGGGGAGAACATGCAAACTCCGCACAGAAAGGACCCGGACCGCCCCACCTGGGGATCGAACCCAGGACCTTCTTGCTGTGAGGCGACAGTGCCACCCACTAAGTCACCGTGTCGCCCTATTTTATGTATATATGTAATTCATATAAATACTTAATAAGTACAATATACATTTTTTTTTTTGTACAATGGATAATATGTTCACATTTTCAGCATTAAGTAGATGCTTTAATACAAAACGACTTACAGATGGGCAGGGCCTAACGGTGGCAACCTGGCAGATAAGGGGCTTGAACCAGCAACCTTTCAATTACTTGTCACAAAGCAGCAGCGGTAGCTCAGTGATTAAGAGACTGGACTAGTAATCAGAAGGTTGCCAGTTCAAGCCCCACCACCACCAAGTCGCCACTGTTGGGCCCCTGAACAAGGCCCTTGACCCTCAATTGCTCAAAAATCGTGTTCAGTCATAATTGTAAGTCCCTTTGGGTAAGAGCTTCGGCTAAATGTCGAAAAGATAAATGTAAATGTGTCCTGTACCTTAGCTGCTGAGCAACCACTGCACATATAATACAAAGATTTGATGCTTCTGTTTTAGAATTAATGTTTCAGTGTGCAAGCTGGAATTTGTACAACATAAAAAGAAAAGCCAGTTTACTGTTTTCTGAAAAACATATAAATCAAAACAGTTTGTTTATTAACTGCCTAAATAATTGTAATGATCATTAGGTCATAGGATGACTGTAGTTAGCAATTTAACAGACATTAGCTAAATGTTTTGAAACCCAAAATCCAAAAACGGCCCTAAAAACTGATTAAGACAGAACACCGTGTAAAACTTGTATAAACAGATCCTTTATTGAAGCTGAAGATCGTTTAAGAACGTCGTCTTTGTTCCATTAACCACTTTCTCTCATAAACTCACTAAATTTCTGACACTCATGATCATGAAAGTACACAATGTCTTCACCACCTGACTGATTCAGATCCTCCACATCAACTTTCAGATGTCTCTTTCAGTTTAGATTACTATGATTTAACATCCTAGCTCAAAGTTTGAACTAAGTCCTTTTTAAAAAGACATCCTGCCAAAATATCTCCTATCCCTTTCACCCTCTCCATCTTTGTCCCCTTCCTCTTAGACTTCCTGCCAGTCTTCTAAATAAAGAAAGTACAAAAAATAAGGAAGCAAAAATGTAACAGAAATGGATATTTGGTAACTATAACTGTCCTTGATTAAACTCGTATCTGCTGAATGAATAAGAGAGCGCGACACAAAGGCACAGATCAGTGTTGATATGGGGTGAGTTATGGGGAAGGGGCACAGCGCAGGTTATTGCGTGACTACCCGTCTCAACAATTTCCTGCAAGTTTTCCCACGCTCGCAGAAGAGAGACTGACAGACACAGAATGCTACCATCCATCCAGACAAAGCCACCATCCATTCATTTACACTAAAAGGACAACTTTGTTGCCTTTCTTTTCAGTAATGATGGCATCCAGCTGTCCACCACGGGGAAAAAAAAAAGCAAGAGAAGTGCTGGAGTAACAGAAAAAAATGAATACAGAATTTAATACAGTAAGGAAAAAAAGGAAAAAAATGTCTTACAAATATGAAACTCAGAAAAGCTAAAGAATCAGTTCTTCATAACACAGCTGCACTTTATTTGTTGACTTTGTTAGCAAGACCAGAGCTTGAAGTCATTCACATGCTGGTGTGTGTATCAGCCAGTATCAGCATATCAATAAATATTACATTTTGAATTAACTTTACTTAGAATAGCATTGTTGTTGGGGCACTCGGGTGGCACAGTGATTAGGTACACTAGTTCACTACCCCTGAAATCTTAGGATTTGGGGTTCAAACCTCATCAGTGCTTTCAGCTGTTTGAGAAGGTGGGCAACCAAAAAAGCCATTGGTTTTGGTGCACTTATCCGTGCAATCTTAAGTGTCTGTAAAAATAAGGGCATCCTGCGTTTAAACTGTGCCAACTCAGGTGCCCAAGATAATTTGCTAGCAGGTACTTCAGGGTTCGAATCTGGGCTCTGCTACCGGCAGGCACAATTGGCTAATGCCTGCAGCAGACAAAATTGGCCTCCAGTCTGCTTGGTGGGGACTAAGGGGTGGGGATATCAATGCTGTGTGAGGATCTTGGTTCCCCAGGGTGCCTGTACAGAAAGTGGATGTCGTCGGGGTGCCCAGCAGTGCATTGGCTATGCTAAATTGTGAGAAAAAGGGGGTAAAAAAGTGTGCCAAGTCTGGTATGCGCTGTAGTGACCCCTGAATACAGGAGCGGCCAAAAGAAAACAAAAATAACAAGACGAGCATTGATGTTACTGTGTTGTACTAGACTTGTCTAGAGATCAGGAACAGATGAGTGCCCCTTGGTTACTGCAGTTGATAACCTTGATGTGGCATGGGCAAAAAAGAATAATGACAGTTTGTGAAAGTGCTAATATGCAATAAAAAAAATCAGTATGCCAAAGAGTAAAAATGGTAGACTACACTAAACATTAATATTCATACAGCGTCATATTGTTTAATTTGGTCTTGCCACACCCCATTACAAACCACAAAGAAAAATGAGTAAACACATACAGTAATAACGGCTAATACAAACCACAGATGGCACACTAATGCAGCCCAGTCTACTGGTTACAATTAGCACACCACCAGTCCCTCCTAAACTCTACATTACTGCAAACCAATTTGGGTTAATTATAAAAAATGACCAGGACAGTGTGACACCATTATCCCTAAATACACAATGTACTTCCATTAGAGCAGCCAACCCAAAGCCACATCCTCCTCACCGCCGAGAGACCAGAGCAGAACCCAAACAGCACTTACAAATATTATGCTCATGCATTATACACAAGCTATACGAGACACACTAAATGTATTTATTTATTATATTAGGATTTTAATGTCATGTTTTACACTTTGGTTACATTCATGACAAAACAGTAGTTACTGGTTACACAAGATTCATCACTTCAAGTTTAATGTCAAACACAGTCATGGACCATTTTTAGGGCTGTCGCGTAAAAATTTTAATCGCGGTTAAAAAAATTAATTAATTAAAATCTAACTATTTTTATTTGGCTGTTTGTGCCACATACATATGTGTCTCTGTGGTAATGAACTGTATTTCAGATGAATTAGGATGTAAAGCGCATGAACTGTCCGATGATAAACTACTTTTAGCGGTTTTCACTATTTTTACAAGTTGATGAAAAGATGAATGAAACCACGCAAGCTTTGTAACGAGTATTTCCATTGGCTGCTAGAGCTGTCCATCAAAACCGTGTAGCTCCGCCTCCTCCCCCTCCGGTAAAAAGTGAAACTCTGCGTGATGTTTCATCTCTACAGTTTATTCAGGTTATTCTATCACATGGTTATAAACATGATTTATATTTGTGATGTTTGTAGTTTTCTAAAAACACATTCGTATCTGATATTTATATGGACTAAGCGTTTACATGGACTGTTTTAATTAACACTTTTTTATATAGCTACAGTCAATTACTTATAGATAATGTTTGCTAACTTGACCGTTTCAGGAATTTATAGGTGTTTAAATGGTAATGTAGAACAGTATTTCCCAAAATTCTTTCTGCACAAACACAGTATTAAAGGGTTTTCTAAATAGATATATGAAATAATCATATCTGTGTTTTGATGCTTTACTGATGCCTTATATTAGATCAAAACATTATGGTTGGTGCACCTGTTTTCAGTGTCAGGGTCATGAACAGGAAAAGATCCTCACTTTTGTCAGATAATGTGCTTTCTACAATGAATTTAGATTTAATAATTTTATCATATTTTATGAATGTTTTATTGGTAAACACGTTCTTGCAATAACAATGTGCATAACTGTTCAAATTTTGCTTAATTATTAGTTTGCGATTAATTGAGATGAAAAATCGATTAATCTCGATTAATTTTGTTCTTTAATCGCGATTAATCTCGATTAAAATTTTTAGTCGTGTGACAGCCCTAACAATTTTGTATCTCTAGTTTACCTCACTTGCATGTCTTTGGACTGTGGAAGGAAACCAGAGCTCCAGGAGAAAGCCCACACAGACACGAGGAGAACATGCAAACTCTACACAGAAAGGACCCGAATAGCTCCACCTGGAAATTGAACCCAGGACCTTCTTGTTGTGAGGAGACAGTGATACCCACTGACCCACTAAATAAAAGCCATCATAGGTTCATTGAAAATGCTCTATTAAAATTATGCCCATGACGCTCAAGTAGTGAAGCAATCTAACACACTAAGCTACATCCGGGTCTGAGGGAGATAAGGTGGGATGGGTTATCACCCTCTTGCCAGGGCAAAGCAACTCCCACTGTCTGGCCGAGGGACCCGCGTGAGTGTCAGAAAAATACAGAAAGAGTTGCCTCAAATATTGTCAAAGGTGCGTGCTTGCCAGCAGCACTCCTTGGTCAGAATGGATGGCGTGCAACTGGAAGAGATTTTGGATATCCAAATTGTGACAATGCAAAAAATCAGGTGACAGAAACCTGGGGTGGTGTGGAGTCTCATGGAGCTTAGCGTGGCTTTCCATGCACAATATGGCTCTGTGTGGGAACCCAACATTGGCAAGTGATAAGAAGTGGCCGCAGACTGGACACGTGTCAGAGAGGGTGTGTGGTGATCCGGCGCTCATTGATCAGATATGGGTTGTGCAAGAGGTTGTAGAGTCACAATCTGGATTTGAAATGAATAGACTGTTAGATAAAGGCAGATAGGGCAAAAAGTAAACTGCTTTACAACAAGTGGGCATACTGCCCTTCCCAAAATCAGATTACTAACTGACTAAAGGTGCATTCACGAGATTCATGAGATTCAGCGAGACTGGCACAAACCACCACTTTGCTCAGCGATTGGCTTAAGCAGTGCGAACTGCAAATCCACTTTGAGAGCATCCACATATATCTGTGTTTAGCTGGATTTTCCTCCTGTTTCACTTTTAAACTTGTGTTATAGCTCGGGGTGCTGAGAAACACTGATAATCAGCTTTTTCTTTTTTTTTTCTTTATTTAATGCATTTTCTCCCGATTTAGTGCACTCAATTTTGTCTTCCGCTGCTAAGAGATACCAGACTGCATCCAAGGAGAGCACGTCACTGTACACGCCTCCTCCGACATGTGTACAGCCCTCCTCTTCTCGCCCCTGCATTCTGCACAGATGTCTCTTCCGCCAATCAGGGTCCTTACACAGCGAATGAAGTCCCACCCACCCACACATAGCCCAGCCCCCACCCTGCAGATATGGTGGCCAATTAGTATCTGCTGCAGGCACTGCCAATTATGCCCAACAGATGGCGCCCAGCCGACCAGTGGCAACACCGGTGTGCTGGTGTGCTAGCGGAATATCCCGCTGCGCCACCTGGGCACTGAGAATCAGCTTTTTCAAGAGGGTCTGAAACACTTATCATGAAAAAAGCTTAACGTGGCTTATTGTACTTAAAGAACGACAGAGTAAAACTTAACTTCTTTTAGTTATTACTCGTCGTAAGTTCTGTCTATGATTAAAAAATTCGTTGTTTTAGTACAATTAATCACATTAAGCTTTGTTCATGTTAAGCGTTGTTCGTACTGCCTGAGTCACTTTTACCATGACATATCAAACAGTTCGTCTCATTGAAGGCACAAACTGGTCAAAGTTCATTCAGATAAACTTTGAGTGGCATGTCAAGTGGACAAATCACGAGCGCAACGCAACGCAGTAAAAAAATGCATGGGAAAGCGCAGCAGCAAGCTAAGAAGCGCCACCACACTCCATAGGAAACAATGGCACAGTCGGTACAAAAGCGGTTTTGACACTTCTCATGTAAATGCACCCAAAGGATTCTAATTATCAGCTTATCAAAGTCCCTTGTGGTTAGACTGAGGCCAAAATAAGGTTAAGACTACTCTAGTATTTCTCTGCTGAATTATGCCTTCTAATAAATGATAAAAAGTGTTATGATAAGTTTATGATGAATAGGCAATAGTGTATATATAACTTTTTTGGCTGATATAGGTCATCCATTTCTGGTTATTCACACCCGGGGTGAGGGATGGATTAGAAAAGAGGAAACATTTCATACACAACGTGTAATGAATTAAGTAAGCCAAAAAGTCAGAGTGGAGGAAGAACAGATACACACGGTGAGCGTCCTCTCTTCCTGTTTAATGACTTTGCACTGAAGAATACTGTAGATCACACCTAACAGCCTGAAGTCCTGCACTTCTATTTAAAATGGATTATACAACAGAGTAGAGAACACACACATAAAAACCTTGCACCGAAAGGGCAGTGGGTAAAAGATCCCAAGACCTTGAACTTTCCTAGAGACACCATTGGGATTACTGTCTGGAGGTTCCAAACTTATGGCACAACAGCAAACATGCCTGGCTGTGGGAGAAAGCCTATAATTTCACCCAGAAGCAATAACAATGCCATCAGGACAATTAAGAAAAACCCTCATGTTACTGCAAAAGACTGGGACAAATGTGTCAGTGGCAACCGTAAGATCGCTTAACAAGTAAGGATTTCATGGCCCGACTTGCACATCATAATTGACCAAGAAGAGCAGGAATGGTCGACTAAGATATGCCAGTAGGAATTTATATAGGTCAAAAGAATTATGGGACACTGTACATGCACATACATGACAAATAAAGGCACTCGGGTCATGAAGGTGGGTCAGTGACGTGGGAATGTGGTATCACAGGAATCATGGTATTACAGAAATACCAAGGCTTTTTGAGGAGGATCGTTTTGCCTTCTGTGGTAAAACTGAACCTCCAGCAAGACAATGATCCCAAGCACACTTCCAATTCAACCAAAGTGTGGTTAAATATTCAGTCCTGGAATATCCTGGAGTGGCCTTCTCAGGCTGCAGATTTAAATCCCTGAGGAAATCTTGCAATGAGCTGGATGCGTTTGCAGGAGAAAAATGGTCGAAGATTCCACAGGAGAGGAGTCAGAAATGTGTAGCACTTAGTGAAATCACTTATTAAAGGTTATCAAGGCAAAAAAGATGCTCCACCAAGTACTGAGGAAGGGGGATGAACATTTCTTTAAAATAAACAAAAGAAAGGTTTGAAATGTTTCTATTACAGGCTTGTCTTTATAAAACATAAACAAAAGCTTGTTCTAAATAAAACATGGCAAATTTGCATTGCTGTATCTGGTCCAAAAGCAAAGTGTACTACAACAGTAAATCTGAATATTTAACAAAAGATAATTAAGGCCGCTCAGGTGGCGCAGCGGTAAAAAGAAACGCGCTGCAACCAGGGCTGGATTCTAAGAGCGTGGTATCGAATCCAGCCTTGCTTTACCGGTTCGAAGCTGAGTGGCTATATGAGCAACGATTGGCCGGTTGCTCATGTGGGGGGTGGGACAAAGAACCGGATGTGGGTCTCTCTCTGTCAGAATGCGATTGCGTTCTCTGCCGGCTGATTGGAGGCGCTTACACAGAGATGGGAGAGGGTGCCCTTAGGGTGTGTCTCTCCGCATGCAACGCTGGGTGGCGCCAAACTCGTCAATGTGTGGGTGGCAAAGATGCATCTGGCTGCTGCTCGTGTTTCGGAGGGGATACGGGTTAGCTTCGATCACCTCCGTCAGGGCAGGGTTCAGCATAGACAGAGAGGAAGCACGATGCTAATTGAACAATTGGATGCGCTAGAAGGGGAGAAAAAGGGGTAAAAAAAAAAAAAAAAAAAAAAAAAAAAAAAAAAAAAAAAAAAAAAAAAAAAAAAAAATTTATTAAGTGCAGAGAGTAAAACACTAAACTTCTATTTTAAGCTTCTTGTTACAGTGGCAGATTGTTCTTAATGTAAATACATTTACATTTACGGCATTTAGCAGACGTTTTTATCCAAAGCGACTTACATTATATAGTCTGAGCAATTGAGGGTTGAAGAGGGCCCAACAGTGGCAACCTGGCAGTAGTGGGGCTTGAACCAGCAACCTTCTGCTTACTAGTCCGGTACCTTAACCGCTAGGCTACAATTGACCTACAGCCGGCCATAGATGTTATTAAAACGGCTGGCTAATCTACAGCGTTATATGTACTTATATACAGTGCTGTTTGTTGTTTATTAGGATTTTAATGTCATGTTTTACACTTTGGTTACATTCATGACAGGACAGGTAGTTACTCATTACACAAGATTCATCAGTTCACAAGGTTACATCAAACACAGTCATGAACAATTTAGTGTCTCCAATTTACCTCACTTGCATGTCATTGGACTGTGGGAGAAAACCGGAGCACCCGGAGGAAACCCACGTGGACACGGGGAGAACATGCAAACTCCACACAGAAAGGACCTGGACCGCCCCATCTGGGGATCAAACACAGGACCTTCTTGCTGTGAGGCGACAGTGCTACCCACTTAGTCACCATGCCGCCCATATACAGTGCTGTAAAAAATCATTCCCCTCCTTCCCAATTTATCCTATTTACTAATATTTAAATATTTATGTGAGATAAAGACAACATGACTAAACACAAAATCTCGTAATGTCACGGCCCCTGGTCAGGCACACGTGCCCCACCGGACAGGTACTCGCCACAGGTTGAAAACCCCTGCCATAGGCCACCTTCAGACGTCATGTGGCGTCCATGGCTTGACAGGTCAGAGCTGTTTTGACAATTTAAGCGGGGCCTGCTCAACGACTGATCGGCGTAAAAAAAAAAAAAAAAAAAAAAAAAGTCAAGCGATTTAGAAGCTTGTAAATCTGAATACAGAATAAAAGTAACTACATAGGAAAAGGTTTTAACAGGGTGTGTCTTTCCTTTTATTATAAAATCCATTCTTTTGTACAGGTTCACCCACACAACCACACCTTAGCGGCACTGTCAGACACAAAAAAAAGAAACTGTACGTGTACGCAACAAAGTAAGAAAAGTAGATTCATGGAAGTGTGACTGACTTTTAACTTTAATGCTACTTAGAAGGAGAAGCAAAAGAGGCTGCGTGAGATAATTGTACAATCATAATAATAGCTGCATTAAATCTTTATGCGTCTAAATCTGCGCAATTACTGAAGTGCCTAGATAAGGTGTCCTCTTTCTTCTAAAGGAGAGGCTGGCTTCCCTTGGGCATTTATTTCTACCGCCAAACAGGGTTATTGCTTTTCCTCGGGCAATGACTGCCCTAGTGTCCTAATACTACAACACACACACACACACACACACACACACACACGCACACACAATCTTCTGAAAAATTGACTTTCAGTTTTTGTTTGAAAGTATTCACTTACGATAACAAGTAGTCTTTCTGAATCCACTTCTCATTTCTCTGTATGTTTTGTTTACTAAGCAGGAAAAAGAACTTTCAAAATAAAAGAGAATCTGAGCAGGATCTATAGTTGGCTACCAGCTTGTTCCTCTCAAAATCTCAGAGCGCAGGTTCAGAAAAGAAGCAATTATAGGAACTCAAATTCTAATACAAGGCAACCTACAGTTAAATAAACCCTACGCTGAACATGCCTCACTGGTGGGATGGAAAAAAAGGAAGCAAAAAAGCAGACCGGAGAGCGGCAGGATGGGAGAGCACTTGATTTAATTTGACTAACTGAAATTTGATTTAATTTATGGGCGCTCACATGATGAGCACTAATTGCCAGAAGAATGAAACCGACAAAAAGACATTGATTGGGGAAGAGAAAAACAGGACTGAGAAAAGGACAGACGAGGTACGAGGAACAGAGAGTGAAATAGACAAAGAGAAGTTAGATTAGACTGGAAGAGAAAGGCAGAAGACAGATTTAACCTTTTGGATTGACTGTTAATCAGTCCGACCCCTGTGTGGTGCAAAATAGAATGCCTTTATTTGTCATATACACTGATCAGCCATAACATTAAAACCACCTCCTTGTTACTACACTCACTGTCCATTTTATCAGCTCCACTTATCACATAGAAGCACTTTGTAGTTCTACAATTACTGACTGTAGTCCATCTGTTTCTCTACATACTTTTTTAGCCTGCTTTTGCCCTGTTCCTCAGTGGTCAGGACCCCCACAGGACCACCACAGAGTGGGTATTATTTAGGTGGTGCATCATTCTCAGTGACAATGACATGGTGGTTGTGTGTTAGTGTATGTTGTGCTGGTAGGAAACCCACACAGACATAGGGAGAACATGCAAACTCCACACAGAAAAGACCTGGACCGCCCTACCTGGGGATTCTTCTTGCTGTGAGGCGACAGCACACATTAATATTATAATATTTTGTAGTGTAATATATGATGTTATTTGTTAAAAAGCATTGCTTCTTTCAGCTTCTGAGCATTTCTGTTTAACAGGTTTGTTCTAGAAACACAGGCCTGATTCTATACCAGTATGACAGGATGTTGATAATGAGATTCCAGCATGGTAATTTACAGGAAGTATGTCTACTTTAATGTGCTATCAGATGTATAAAACTAGCTACATATTTCAAACATACAAGAGAAAATAAAGGAAGACCTTTTACCACTGCTGTCATAAACTACTAAAGACAAAAGCAAATGTCTTATTAAGTCAGTAAAATGAATAAAACTGGTCTAGATTACAGCAATATGTCTGTACCAAAGTGCACTTTACCAGCATAGAGTTGAAAAGACTAAAAACTGACCATGATTGAGGAACCCGACCAGTAGAGGAAAAATCCTTCTGGGTCCACTTTCAGGTTGACCAGGGTATACTGGCCACCGTTGGCATCCTAAACACAAACACACAAAAAAAAACAGGTTGCTTTAAAACAAAGGCATGAAATGTGTGTAAGCAAACATTACAATATAGAAAGAAAACTGGTCTTGCTAGAAATGATCTAGACAAAAAAAACACTAATTCCAGTAAAATAAAGCACTAATGTAAAATCAGTAAAGAAACGATGCTCACTGAGAATGTCTTTATTGATCAGTCAGGCTGATGCATGGCTGGCTTCTAATATAGGAAAGCACTTTACATCAAAATATATTTACTATATATTTATTTATATATTTATTTAATATAAATACTATTCCAAGATAGTAAAAAAAACAAGTTGATGTAAAACTCACAAACATAACATAAAAGCACCTCTGATATATTGGAAAATTTACTAAAGAAGTAAAATAAAAATAAAAACATTAAGATTTTATTTAAGAAGGAGGTTTATGAATGTTAGCTTTTGTTGCAGCCACTGACTTCTGTAATTTAGTAATTCAGAGTAACAGTTGGTGTCAGAGTAACCATTCTAGCAAATGCCATTCTAGTTTGTTGATGGCCTGACCTACGCAGTTTGGCTGTAGTTTTATATTTAGATTTTTTTACTACTTTATTATAAACTGAAAAGAACTATAAAATTTGCTACATGGCTAAAAGCATTTGGACATCTGACCATGAGCTTGTTGGTCATACCATTTCAAAAGCAAACGGCATTAAAATACTTTTCAGCTATAACATCAGCCACTTTTCTGAGGAGGCTTCTAACAAGACTTTTATGTCTGTGGGAATTTATGCTTTGTATGGCTGGGCACTAATGTTGGTCAAAAAAGCCTCGATTGATGTTCCAGTTCATTCCAAAGCTGTTCAGTGGGTCTGAGGTCAGGGCTCTGGAGTTTCTTTATACCAAGCTTTTCATGTCTTTATAGACCTTGCTTTGTGAACAGGGACACAGTTATGCTGGAACAGGAAAGCCCCTTCCTTTATATAATAATTTCCTTTATATACAGTGTATCACAAAAGTGAGTACACCCCTCACATTTCTGCAGATATTTAAGTATATCTTTTCATGGGACAACACTGACAAAATGACACTTTGACACAATGAAAAGTAGTCTGTGTGCAGCTTATATAACAGTGTAAATTTATTCTTCCCTCAAAATAACTCAATATACAGCCATTAATGTCTAAACCACCGGCAACAAAAGTGAGTACACCCCTAAGAGACTACACCCCTAAATGTCCAAATTGAGCACTGCTTGTCATTTTCCCTCCAAAATGTCATGTGATTTGTTAGTTTTACTAGGTCTCAGGTGTGCATAGGGAGCAGGTGTGTTCAATTTAGTAGTACAGCTCTCACACTCTCTCATACTGGTCACTGAAAGTTCCAACATGGCACCTCATGGCAAAGAACTCTCTGAGGATCTTAAAAGACGAATTGTTGCGCTACATGAAGATGGCCAAGGCTACAAGAAGATTGCCAACACCCTGAAACTGAGCTGCAGCACAGTGGCCAAGATCATCCAGCGTTTTAAAAGAGCAGGGTCCACTCAGAACAGACCTCGCGTTGGTCGTCCAAAGAAGCTGAGTGCACGTGCTCAGCGTCACCTCCAACTGCTGTCTTTGAAAGATAGGCGCAGGAGTGCTGTCAGCATTGCTGCAGAGATTGAAAAGGTGGGGGGTCAGCCTGTCAGTGCTCAGACCATACGCCGCACACTACATCAAATTGGTCTGCATGGCTGTCACCCCAGAAGGAAGCCTCTTCTGAGGTCTCTACACAAGAAAGCCAGCAAACAGTTTGCTGAAGACATGTCAACAAAGGACATGGATTACTGGAACCATGTCCTATGGTCTGATGAGACCAAGATTAATTTGTTTGGTTCAGATGGTCTCAAGCATGTGTGGCGGCAATCAGGTGAGGAGTACAAAGATAAGTGTGTCATGCCTACAGTCAAGCATGGTGGTGGGAATGCCATGGTCTGGGGCTGCATGAGTGCAGCAGGTGTTGGGGAGTTACATTTCATTGAGGGACACATGAACTCCAATATGTACTGTGAAATACTGAAGCAGAGCATGATCCCCTCCCTCCGGAAACTGGGTCGCAGGGCAGTGTTCCAGCATGATAATGACCCCAAACACACCTCTAAGACGACCACTGCTTTGTTGAAGAGGCTGAGGGTAAAGGTGATGGACTGGCCAAGCATGTCTCCAGACCTAAACCCAATAGAACATCTTTGGGGCATCCTCAAGCGGAAGGTGGAGGAGCACAAAGTCTCGAATATCCGCCAGCTCCGTGATGTCGTCATGGAGGAGTGGAAAAGCATTCCAGTGGCAACCTGTGAAGCTCTGGTAAACTCCATGCCCAGGAGAGTTAAGGCAGTTCTGGGAAATAATGGTGGCCACACAAAATATTGACACTTCAGGAACTTTCACTAAGGGGTGTACTCACTTTTGTTGCCGGTGGTTTAGACATTAATGGCTGTATATTGAGTTATTTTGAGGGAAGAATAAATTTACACTGTTATATAAGCTGCACACAGACTACTTTTCATTGTGTCAAAGTGTCATTTTGTCAGTGTTGTCCCATGAAAAGATATACTTAAATATCTGCAGAAATGTGAGGGGTGTACTCACTTTTGTGATACACTGTAACTCATATAATTTATTACACTTGTTAGCAATTGTTGTGGCTGAAACACATGAATTCAAAATGTATAAAGGGTGTCCCAATACTTTTGTCCATACAGTGTATGATTAAAGCGTTTGGTGTGGTCTGGAATCATTTCCCTATTTCTGTGCTGCTGTCGGATTAGATTCCTGGTTTGTTTTGAATGCTTTGTTCACTTCGCTTTTATCATATTAATAAAAAGATGGGTTATTAATTCTTGTAAAGTAACTATGATCAAAGGCACCCAGGTGGCACAGCGGGATATTCCGCTAGCACACCAGCACCGAGTTTCTTGGCACATGGCGGGCATAATTGGCAGTGCCTGCAGCAGATACTAATTGGCCACCGTATCTTCAGGGTGAGGGCCGGACTATGTGTGGGTGGGTGGGTGGGTCTTCATACGCTGTTTGGCGAAAGAGACGCCTGTTTAGAATGCAGGGGCGAGAAGAGGAGGGCTGTACACGTGTTGGAAGAGGCGTGTACAGTGACGTGCTCTCCTTCGATGCAATCTGGTATCTCTCAGCAGCGGAAGACAAAATTGAGTGCACTAAATCAGGAGGAAAATGGGAGAAAATGCATAAAAAAAAAAAAAGGAACTACGATCAGTTGATTGACTCATTTTTACACATTTTTAGCTGTTAGCAAACTCAGTCAGATGACAAGATGATGTGTTGTATGGGATTTCATTTCATTTTCATGTTTTACCACCACCTTATATTGGTCACGGTCACAGTGGGTCCGGTTTTCCCAGAATCAGTGAGCTCAATGCAGTATCACACCACAAATGGGATGCCAGTCCATCCTCCCACCACTCCCTCCCAAAGATAGCCAATCATGTTTGTATATAGACTAATAGCGGCATTGGAAATTTGAACCCTGGATCCCTTGTTTGAGAGGACACTGGAGGCCACTTATTCCTCTGTGGTAATCCATGTGCTGGCCATGTGATTGCTAAATTGTTTAACTGAGAACCAGAGATCCTACAATGCTTTTAACCCAATGACAGGCTGACAAATACGCTTCCTGTGGAGCTTCTGCCACTAACCCAATGTCTTCCATTATTAAGCTCTTGTACTCTTGCAGTCTCCTGTGGGCCACGGACGGTTGAGGACTCGCCCCTGCACCGGAAGCAGTGCTTCCCCTCTGAGCCCAGTGCTAGTGGGTTAACGCTTATGAGCAGATGAGAACTAACAAGAGGAAGCAGATACGCCTGGGATTGGTGGATGGCTTTCAGATGAGAGACAAATGGAGGCCCCTTAGGGACATTTGGATTTAGAAATGAGTCTAATGGATAGAAGGTAAAGCACCAGCACCAAAGCCACAAGAGCCACAGAGTAACTCCATGCCTTCAGTTCATCTTAATGTGCACTGGTGGAGAAAGAGCCGGATAAGGAGAGATATCAAATGTTACGATGAGAAATGATAGACTGGAAATGTTTTCCATTCAACCTGATTTCTCAACTTAACAATTTAAGGTGGAAATCAAAGTGCCCTGCTTTTACAAAGCGTCATCATGTTCTGGAACAAGAGGGTACAGTTTAATTTTGGTAAGTGGCACATAATCAACATTGAAAAGACAGTAAAGGTTAAAATGACCATTCCTTGCCAACAGTGGGTCAAAAATGTCAAATTTACCAATAAATAACCAAAACTAAACATTATATGACCTGAGTCTGTTGATCATATGCATTAATATAGAGTCCCTCTTGAGGCTACGACAGCCTCCACTCTCCTGGGAAGACTTTCCACGAGATTACGCTGTGTATCTGTGGAAAATGGTGCCCATTCGGATCTTTGGGTAAGTCAGTCAGTGTTTGATGTGGCCTGGCTTTGGCAGAGATGTACCAATTTGTCCCACAGATGTTAAGCAGGGTTGAGACTGGAGTTCCACAACACCAAACCTTGTCTGTATGAATCTGTCTTTGTGCACATACACCGATCAGCCATAATATTAAAACCACCTCCTTGTTTCTACACTCACTGTCCATGTAATCAGCTCCACTTACCATATAGGAGCACTTTGTAGTTCTACAATTACTGACTGTAGTCCAACTGTTTCTCTGCATGCTTTGTTACCCTTACATGTTGTTCTTCAATGGTCAGGACCCCCACAGGACCACCACAGAGCAGGTATTATTTAGGTGGTGGATGATTCTCAGCACTGCAGTGACACTGACATGGTGGTGGTGTGTTAGTGTGTGTTGTGCTGGTATGAGTGGATCAGACACAGCAGCGCTGCTGGAGTTTTTAAATACCGTGTCCACTCTATTAGACACTCCTACCTAGTTGGTCCACCTTGTAGATGTAAAGTCAGAGACGATTGCTCATCTATTGCTGCTGTTTGAGTTGGTCATCTTCTAGACCTTCATCAGTGGTCACATGAAGCCACCTACAGGGAACTGTTGGCTGGAAATATTTTGGTTGGTGGACTGTTCTCAGTCCAGCAGTAACAGTGAGGTGTTTAAAAAGTCCATCAGCGCTGCTGTGTCTTATCCACTCATACCAGCACAACACACACTAACACACCACCACCATGTCATTGTCACTGCAGTGCTAAGGATGGACCACCACCCAAGTAATACCTGCTCTGTGGTGGTCCTGGGAGAGTCCTGACCATTGAAGAACAGCATGAAAAGGGGGCTAACAAAGCATGCAGAGAAACAGATCAGTAATTGTAGAACTACAAAGTGCTTCTATATGGTAAGTGGAGCTGATAAAGTGGACAGTGAGTGTAGAAACAAGGAGGTGGTTTTAATGTTATGGCTGAAATTCATGGGAAATGTGCTTAATTTCACAGGCCTTGTATTTCATTAAATAACACTCATAAACTGAATGACAGAATAAATGGAAGCTATAATACACAGCACAGCGTGCCTTAATTGTTTAATGTAAAGTGATGGTCTCAAAACCAAAAATACTCATCTGTGTCTTGACCCCCTCCCCTCTGTGTCCAAAGAATTGGTTGGGAGATTTCCAAACTCGGTTACTCCAAGTCGTGTTTGTAACTGCGTTTTACAACATCTTGGACATTTTGACCAACCGATTGCTAACTGAATTTCCGTAGGATTGCTAGGACCACCTTATAGTTCAAATTAACCAATAAACGTGAGGCACTTTAATGCTACATGAATTAAAAATGTTAAATCGATAAACACAAACCTTACATTTTGAATTTCACAGCAAATTGCATATCACACGGGAACCGGCTCATATTACGGTCTGTGATGTGATTTTCACGGCCATGAATTAGGTAGAACCTTAGTTAATTTATTATATAAAATATAAATAAATGTAAATATATGCTGCTTGTTTGCATTTGCATAAATCAAATATATTAGTGTTGTATTGTGAGGCCTGAATGACCTGTGTTCAGAGCAGCGTTTGCTAAACAAAGCCTCTCAGTGCTGAACGCCTTCAGGTGGGTGCATTACAATATGAAAGAGTGAAGAGTGAAGAGGAGCTTAAAGAGGAGATTGGGGGAGGATCTGGTGTAAGGAAGCAAATGACAAAAATGAGAGGCTTGAAAGGAGGAGGAAGGTGATACAGTTACTTCCCAGCAAACAGAAACATTTTCTGATTGTTCAGTGTGATTAACATGTTGTCTGAAAGCTGAGACGCTACACAACCTTACCCAGATCATCTCAGTGCTATCTAACAATGGCATGCTCACACAATGTTCTGAGTTAGACCTTACAGAAATGCACACCTAACTTAGTTCTAATGTTTTCTGTGCCCTAGTGTGTGCCAGCAGGTGTGCTGCCCTTAACCTTTCCTCAATCTATCGCTCTCATTAGAAACCGAATGTACACTGCAGTGTAATCGATCTTCACCAGACCCTCCACACCCCCTATAAGCACTGGCCTTCCGTTAATAAGTCTTAACAATCTTTGCCCTTATCTAGAACTCACACACACACACTCAGAAACGTCACTGCTGTCAGGATAGCAGTAACCACGCAGAAGCCCTCTGAGGAGTTGACAACCTCTGCACACATGCGCCATCGTTTATTGATTAGCTCCAGAAGTGAGAGCTAAGAATACGCGCAACGCAAGTCAGAACAAGCAGAAATTCAGCAATGATGTGCATCCACACACACACGCTTTCCATCCATCAAGCTCATGCTCGCTCATGTGCCAAAACACAGTTCAGGCTCCAGGTTCCAGGAATACTCTCTGACACCAGAGATTTATTTGAGAACCCAAGACCGTGTGTGTATAAGAACTGCAAGTATTAAAAGGCTCTGCGGGTTCCGTAAGTACACTCACTATTAAATTAGTCCTTTAAGTAATCTGTAAAATAAAATAAAAAACTTCAGCATGAGGCCTGGATAAGCCTAGAGCTAAACAATGCTGCAGTAGGGGTGTTTTTGCTCATATCTGAAGACACAATCTGACACACACACACACACACACACACACACAGTAATGCAGAAACTATGTCAAATATTTCAGTGGGTGAGTTTGTCGGCCTCCGGGCTCTGTTCATATTTGGCGTGTATTATTAACATTTTGTAAAAACTACAGATGGACCAAGCTTGCTTTGTTAAAGCCAAAACAGGCTGCAGATGTGATTCATTTTTATTTATTTACTTCTTTTGTTATTGGAGGAGGTTGCAAAACTTGGTCTGAGCTGGTTTATTTCCAACCAATTCGTAATAAGCAGCAGTGTCACTGTATTAAAGTTAAACGCTGCATGTCTTAAATCGCTTATTAATAAGGTCATTTCCTGTGAAATATGCAATTTCCTGTAAAAATTTAAACTTTAAGGTTTGTGTTTAGCGATTTAACATTTTTCATTCATGTAGCATTTAAATGCCCCATGTTTACTGGTTAATTTTAACTGTGAGGCTGTCATAGCAATCCTACTGCAATTCAGTTAGCAATAAGTTAGTCAAAATGTCCAAGATGTAGAAATGTAACCCAGCAAAAAGCAATACTCCGATAACTGTTTTGTAAAACTCCCAACCAACTGTGTAGACAGACAGGGAGGGTGTCAAAATACAGATGAGGGATGTTCTGGGTTTACATTCAGTCATTAAGGTAGCCTGTGCTGTGTACTGTAGCTTTGATTTTTGTCTGTCATTTAATTTATAAGTTTTTTAATGACTGCCAAGAAATGTGGCACTTTTCTTTTAAAATCTGTGGAACCTATAATAATTGTCCCGTAAATTTAGTAGGGCCCTAATTATAGAATATATTCAATCATTATTTATTTTTGCTTGAAAGGGTAATATGTAGGCATGTAACGATGCAGCACAAGACAGTTAAAAATCGGTGCACATGTGCCACGCTTCGAATCAGTTATTCATTTAAGATGAATCGATTTTCACTTTAATCAGCAGAGGGCACTGGCGCTATTCACCTCGCTTGGTTGACAGCACTTCACAAAGTTGCCAGGTGGGGGATTTTCCAGCCAAATGTATTTATGTGAGGATACTTTCTTTAGATAGATAGATAGATAGATAGATAGATAGATAGATAGATAGATAGATAGATAGATAGATAGATAGATAGATAGATAGATAGATAGATAGATGGTTAGATGGATAGATGGATAGATGGACAGACGGACAGACGGACAGACAGACAGACAGACAGACAGACAGACAGACAGACAGACAGATAGATAGATAGATAGATAGATAGATAGACAGACAGACAGACAGACAGACAGACAGATAGATAGATGGACAGATAGATAGATAGATGGAAAGGCAGATAGATGGACAGATAGATAGACAGATAGATGGACAGATAGATAGATAGATAGATAGATAGATAGATAGATAGAGATAGATAGATAGATAGATAGATAGATAGATAGATAGATAGATAGATAGATAGATAGATAGATAGATAGATAGATAGATAGATAGATAGAGATAGATAGATAGATAGATAGATAGATAGATAGATAGATAGATAGATAGATAGATAGATAGATAGATAGATAGATAGATAGATAGATACTTTATTTATCCCAAAGGAAATTATTGAAATTATTGAATAAAAATATTTATTTGTAGTATTCATTTATTTATATAATGTTGGATTTGTTTTTTAAATTTCATTTCAGTTTTTTTACACAATAAGCATTATTTGGCATAGTTTGTACCTACCTCAGAAATAAAAGGGCATTCATTATTTAGATAAATAAAAGATAAGCACAAATACAGTATTTTATTTTATTTTTTTAAAGAAAAATAATAAAAGGAAATTTCGTCATAATTCGTCTTCAATTTCATTTTGTTTCAAAAAAAAATTGGGAAAAAATCATATCGTGAACCCAGTACTGTGAATCATATTGCATCATGGGTAGAGTGTATCGTTACATCTGTAGTAATATGTCATACTGATAAGCACATGCACAGGGAACAAATCAAAGTTTCATTGTCTGAAGCTGGACGACCGGAGAAAGTAAACAGAATTGTGAGATGAATAAACCACAGTTAGGTTTCACATAGCAGAATCTTGTTTAAACCTGCTTAACGAAACACTGATGAAAAAGGTCCACAACTGGCAATGCAGATTACACTCATCAAGCACATGAAGTACTAACCACTGACGCTTTGAACACACACCCCACAAAGAAAGCAGCACATCCATGGTGGTTAATGGATTGGCACGCTTCGTTGCCAGTGGAAAAAGTAATCGCAAACAACGGCAAAAGCCTTTCATTTTCGGCATAAACAAAGCATAACAATGTGGAAGAGCAACCACAAACAGCACTGATTTTACAAGCTTTGATTAAATAAAAGCTAACTGTGTGTTCAACCACACAGCAAACAATACACAGCATTGATAAATAATGTGTAATGGTCAAGATGTTTTGGAAAAACCATAAAGTCACAAGTCAGAATAGGCATGACGGCATTTAATAATAATAGTAAGATGATGATTAAGAAGAATGTGCACCTACAGTGTATCACAAAAGTGAGTACACCCCTCACATTTCTGCAGATATTTAAGTATATCTTTTCATGGGACAACACTGACAAAATGACACTTTGACACAATGAAAAGTAGTCTGTGTGCAGCTTATATAACAGTGTAAATTTATTCTTCCCTCAAAATAACTCAATATACAGCCATTAATGTCTAAACCACCGGCAACAAAAGTGAGTACACCCCTAAGAGACTACACCCCTAAATGTCCAAATTGAGCACTGCTTGTCATTTTCCCTCCAAAATGTCATGTGACTCGTTAGTGTTACTAGGTCTCAGGTGTGCATAGGGAGCAGGTGTGTTCAATTTAGTAGTACAGCTCTCACACTCTCTCATACTGGTCACTGAAAGTTCCAACATGGCACCTCATGGCAAAGAACTCTCTGAGGATCTTAAAAGACGAATTGTTGCGCTACATGAAGATGGCCAAGGCTACAAGAAGATTGCCAACACCCTGAAACTGAGCTGCAGCACAGTGGCCAAGATCATCCAGCGTTTTAAAAGAGCAGGGTCCACTCAGAACAGACCTCGCGTTGGTCGTCCAAAGAAGCTGAGTGCACGTGCTCAGCGTCACATCCAACTGCTGTCTTTGAAAGATAGGCGCAGGAGTGCTGTCAGCATTGCTGCAGAGATTGAAAAGGTGGGGGGTCAGCCTGTCAGTGCTCAGACCATACGCCGCACACTACATCAAATTGGTCTGCATGGCTGTCACCCCAGAAGGAAGCCTCTTCTGAAGTCTCTACACAAGAAAGCCCGCAAACAGTTTGCTGAAGACATGTCAACAAAGGACATGGATTACTGGAACCATGTCCTATGGTCTGATGAGACCAAGATTAATTTGTTTGGTTCAGATGGTCTCAAGCATGTGTGGCGGCAATCAGGTGAGGAGTACAAAGATAAGTGTGTCATGCCTACAGTCAAGCATGGTGGTGGGAATGCCATGGTCTGGGGCTGCATGAGTGCAGCAGGTGTTGGGGAGTTACATTTCATTGAGGGACACATGAACTCCAATATGTACTGTGAAATACTGAAGCAGAGCATGATCCCCTCCCTCCGGAAACTGGGTCGCAGGGCAGTGTTCCAGCATGATAATGACCCCAAACACACCTCTAAGACGACCACTGCTTTATTGAAGAGGCTGAGGGTAAAGGTGATGGACTGGCCAAGCATGTCTCCAGACCTAAACCCAATAGAACATCTTTAAGGCATCCTCAAGCGGAAGATGGAGGAGCGCAAAGTCTCGAATATCCGCCAGCTCCGTGATGTCGTCATGGAGGAGTGGAAAAGCATTCCAGTGGCAACCTGTGAAGCTCTGGTAAACTCCATGCCCAGGAGAGTTAAGGCAGTTCTGGGAAATAATGGTGGCCACACAAAATATTGACACTTCAGGAACTTTCACCAAGGGGTGTACTCACTTTTGTTGCCGGTGGTTTAGACATTAATGGCTGTATATTGAGTTATTTTGAGGAAAGAATAAATTTACACTGTTATATAAGCTGCACACAGACTACTTTTCATTGTGTCAAAGTGTCATTTTGTCAGTGTTGTCCCATGAAAAGATATACTTAAATATCTGCAGAAATGTGAGGGGTGTACTCACTTTTGTGATACACTGTATATGTGTACTAGCAATGTTAATGATTCCTTTTTATTTCTTTGTTTATCAATCGCTTTATCGCGGTGGATCTGTTCCAATCTGAGTCACTGGGCACAAAGGATAAACAAACCCTAGACAGGGTGCCAATCAACCCCCCTTCTACTGTCAGAAAGAGCTTTAATATACCAGCTGCATCTCTATTATTTGATTAGCAAGTGTAGTTAGTGCTTATAATGTATTGTTTGCTACTGACTATGTACAATCTAAATTCTGATAAATGTTCACATTGTTTTACATTACAGCCACTTTCACTACATTACACTGTTTTTCATTAGATGAAGTATTAAGGCTTGTTGAGGTCAAATCATGTGGCCCAATGGTAAGAGCCATGATGCTGTTCTGGGGGTTCAAATTCCTGACTGGGCTCACAAATACAAAGGACGCATGGCATTTCATGAACCCCTTAGTGCTGGTCCCAAGTCCGGATACATAGGAGGGTTTTGTCAGGAAGGGCATCCAGCGTAAAAACTGTGCCCAAGCAAATATGCAGACAAATGATCCGCTGTGGCGACACCTTAATACAGGAGCAGCTCAAAGGAATCGAATTAGGGTTTGTTGATATGATACATTACCACAACATTTCTGTGGATTTTAGACCCTTTTCATCACTATATGTGTGTATATATATACACATACTGCAATAACTGTTACTACTCTGTACATATGTCTCTTTAATTTTACTTAACTGGTCACGGCTGCACTTTAATTATAATATAATAGATGTAAATAACCTGTATCTTGCATTTCTGGTAAGATGCTACTGCATTTCATGGGCTCTGTACTTGTACTCTGCACAATGACAATGAAGTTAAATCTAATCTAATCTTCAATAATGTGTGTTATATTTTGACAGGATGCTAAAAGCCTGAACCATAGTCTAATGACAGGACAGCTGGTTATTGGCTAAATTAACATCCCTTATTTGTATGTTTTTATTGTTGTCTACATATAACGTCTTGCTGTTATCTGATCATTTGCATATAAATGCACCAATTGTGGGGGCACAGGGTTAAGCATTCTCAATTCATATTGTACAATTCTTGGGTATGTGGAAAACAAATAACAACCCCTTAACAAGGCTTTCTTAATTGTGTGTGTTTAGGTTTTTGCTCTATCAAAGGGAGTGTAATTGCCTCCTGTGAAGTAAGATTTACTGCAGACATGTAAACGATGTGCCTGTACTTGACTACTAGACTCATTAGTGCTAGGCAGGTATAAATAAAAAGAAATAGGTAGGACACAGTGTAGCAATAGAGAGAGCAGGGGAGGAACAAAAAGAAAGACAGGAGACAGATGGAGACACGGAAAGACCTTTGAGCGGCTATTAAACGATATAACTGCTTTACTGAGGCCATCCTGTCAAAGACCTGCCCTTTCCAGCCTCGTAAAACAAACATATAGCCATACACAAACAGTGCCAGGTCTCCCTCCTGAACAACCCCACTAGCCTGATAGAGGGAGAGAGGAAGGCCTGGAGGGTGGTGCAAAGGTCAAACACACCCACATGTGAATTGCTGGAAGCTGAGCCTGACATAAGAAGTGGCATTTTATTGTATACTGCCCTTTAATCACCCACTCCCTCACCTCAGTGTCAGTGTACGTTAGCATGTTTCTCTAAGTGGTGAGACATCCATTGACACACAGGCAAGAATCAATGCCAGCCAGAAATCTGTTTCAGAGTTTGTTCTGGACAAACAGCACATAAATGAGTCCATATAACATAGCCACGTAATATTACCTACACATTAGTCACTAATAATGTTATAATTGTGTTAAATAATAGGCAGGATAGGCAGCATAAAAGAATCCACAAACAATTTAATTAGCAGGACTTTATCAACAAAGAACCAACGTTTTTAAACCAACCTTTGTTCCTGTCACACCGACTTTACGTCCATCACATCGTCTTTATAATGTTCAATTACCAAACGAAATACGTAATCCAACACCAACTGGCCCTGTGTTGAAAAAGTTATTGCCCACTTAGTAAATAATTGAGCACAATTACCAGGTACAATTACTGCCAGCCTGTTTTAATCTGAAACATCACTTAAATACTCCTGTACTTTTGAGTGTCACCGCAGTGGAACATTCTGGTCTGCACACCTGATTTAGCTCAGTTTTAACGCCGGATGCTTTTTCTGACGCAACTCTGACCAGCACTGAGAGCGCACTGACGCCCAACAGCTAGGCTGTTCGAGATATAAGTAGTGGTGGGTTGTGAAATAAAACTAAAGGTCTTAACAAGCAAGTCAAGCCACCGTTATATCTATAGTCAAGTCATGTGAAATTCATTGGTATAGCGCTTTTTACAGTGGACGTTTTCTCCATGCAACTTCCATCCAGGACCGCCAAACCAAAAAGCCCTGCTAATGCCAAGTTCACACTGCACGACTTTCTGATTTGTCGGGTCGCTGTACAGTTCACACTGAATCTTTTGCACTCGGGAGTCTTTCAGTCGGTGTATATTTCACACTACACGACTGATCGGCGATAGGGGGTTTCACACTACACGACCTATCACCAACTGGGATCGCAGACGAGCTTCTCTGGTCTCCCAAACTACGTTTTGTCACGAAAACAAACGCGAGAAGTGACGAGGGGTTTAATGATACCACGTCCAAAAATGCACGTCAACAAGTAGCGAGTGATCAAAGTGTTTGTGCGCTGATGTGCAGCGTAAAATCAAGGAGGAAAAATAAATGAATCTGAGTGGATTTGGCAACACGAACAGTATGGATTGTTCTATAGTAAGTTGGGTGTTAATAAATATTTTTGCAATGCAACGTTGGTGTTTTGTAGAAATACTGTAAAACGTGTGTGTGCCGGTGTATTCTGATATAAACTATATTATCCCCCTCTCCCACCTGTTTACACTCCTCTCTTGCGTTTCCCCTCACACCGTATCTTGTGTTCTCATTGGCTGTTCGACACAGCACTCATTGCCAGACGTGCAACTGAGATCAGATATCTGACATGCTAGAAATCTCAATCCGGTCGCCGAGCGCTCGGCGAGCCGGTCGGATGGAGTTGTTGAGTAGTTCACACATGGCGACTGAGTGCCGAGTTTTGATCGCCAAGCAAACGCCGAGTTGCTCCCGAGCCGGCAAATCTAGCGCCGACCAGTCGCCGAGCGAAATCTGGCCAAGAATCGTGTAGTGTGAACTTGACATAAGCAAGCCGAGGCCGACAGTGGCGAAGAAAAAACCCCTCTAAAATTACAGGAAGAAACAGAGAGGAACCAGACAATATAGCAACAAGTGTCTTTTAAATGTGCTATAGAAAATATATAATAAATAGGGCTGTCGTTAATTGTGCTAATTAACGCGTTAAAATTTTTATCACGATTAAAAAAATTAACCGCGATTAAAAATTTTAATCAAACTATTTTTATTGGGCTATGTTTGTGCCACGTAAATATGTGTCTCTGTGGTAATCTGCGCTGCTTTAACATAGCAATATTGTGTTTATACTGTATAGAGATAACACGGGCACGACAGGTGTCGTGAGTTACAAATTACTCAAGATGCTGCTGCATATTGTGAAATATCGGGTATTTTAAATAATCATTTTTAAAAAGCATGAGAAATCATCACTAGACAAAATTACCGTTATTAATTGACGCTTTAATATCATCTTTGGTCAGAGCACGCATGTGTCTCGTCGGGCGTCTGAGCGCACGGATAAGCGTTACTGGCTAAATGAGCTGAGACTCAGCCTGACGGTATTTCAGATGAATTTGGATGGAAAGCGCATGAACTGTACATGTCGTGGGAACATTACAAACACTGGTGTTAAATGGATCACAATCGACTGTGTAAACGCTTTAACATGAGTGTGGGCCCATGGCAGGAAGGGGGTCCTCCACGACATGAACTCAACCACTCACCTCACTGCCCCCCCATTGGCTGCACTCGCCAGGTCGTTATTATTATATCACAATATTTACAATATTAAAAATACCAGAGGCAGGAATTTGAACCTGTAGTGTAACTTCTGAGCGAGTACTTTTAATTCATTCTGATCAGCTATCAGCATATGCAATTTGTTGAGGTCCAAAATTTTTTTTTGCACTGGGGTCCATGAGCTCCTTGTTACACCACTGGTGTTGCATCTAGAAATGGTTCATTTTATGAGCACCTGTTTTCAGTGGCAGGGTTATGAACAGGAAAAGATCCTCACTTTTGCCAGATATTGTGAACAGACTTGAACATTTTGAATAACTGGATGAAAGATGGGTAGCTGTTAACAACTCTATATTTGGTTCTTTAATTGTGATTAATATTGATTAAAAATTTTAATCGCCTGACAGCCCTAATAATAAATAAATAAAACACAATGAAAGAGCTACTAAGAGCAAGACAGAACAAGCCAACACATAGTAGGTAATTGAAAACAGTATTTAAGCAGCGCACAGACGTTTCCCAGAAGTGGTTTGGCAACCAAAAGTTCTATATAATGGACTTTTATATGCTAGGGCTAAATTGTTAAGCTATGTTTGACAGTCCTCCCTTAATTAAAGCAATTCTCCAAATGAGTGTGAGCCAAAATTCCTCCACAACAAAATAAAAGACTGATTTTCAGTTATTATAATTGCTTGTTTGTGATTGCTCAGACAGTTTTTATTTTCAGCTTATTAAATAATTAAGAATTATGCTAATTAGCCGCTCAGGTGGCGCAGCGGTAAAAGACACGCGCTGCAACCAGAGCTGGATTTCGAAGGAGCGTCGTTTCGAATCCAGCTCTGCCTTCACGGTCGAGGCTGGGCGGCTATGGACAACGATTGGCCTGTTGTCCGGGTGGGGGGCGGGACTTGAGACTTGTTTTATCCAAAGTGACTTATAACTGGGACTGAACACCAAATACAATTCAAGCAATTGAGGGTTAAGAGTTTTGCTCAGGGGCCCAACAGTGGACACCTGTGGTGGGAGTTAAACCAGCAACCTTAACCACTGAGCTACCACTGTCTTTATTAATCTATAATCTACACTTCATGGACATCCCCCCTAATTGTGGAGTTTATGTGTTTTAGCCAGACCAGTACTAAAGATGTAGAAAATAACATAGTAAACTTCAATGCCTCCAATTGTGTGGCAACAGTTTGAGGAAGACCCTTTTCCTGTTCGAGCATGATGTGGTTTGAGGGGTATGGTGTAAAGAAACTGAAGTGGCCTGCACAGACCCATGACTTGCACCCAACTGAACACATTTCGGATTAATTAAAACTGTGAGCCAGAGCATCAGTGCCTGACCTCCCAAATGCTATTGACTGAATGGGAACAGACACAATCCAAAATTTAGTGAAAAGCCTGCCCAGAATAGTTGGGTCTATCATAACTGCAGGGATATTCCCATGGTTTTGGAATAGGGTGTCTAACAAGCTCATGGTGAAGTGTCTGCATACTTTTGGCCACGGTGTAGCTTCTCATAGAGCAGCCGAACAGGAGAAACCACAAGTTAGTCAACAACACTTCAACGTTTTAGCAGGCCTAACTGATGACCTGCACCAGAGTGCCCACAATTGTGTCATTACCCATAGCCCTATTTCTTACTGCCTCATAGATGACTAAAGCCCTACCTAATTCAAAGCCGTGAAGATCAAGTCACGGACCGTGAAATAAGCCATTTCCTGTGTAATTTAAAATTTAAGGTTTGTGTTTAGCAATTTAAGGATTTGTATTTGCGTAGCATTCAAGTGACTCACGTTTACTGTTTAATTTACACTATGAGGCGGTCCTAGTGTTACCGAGCGTCTTTAGAGTTTGCTGAGTTTATAAAGTAAGAAATAAACTGTACATAGACAAACTATCAGGAGCATAAAACTTTACTGGCTTGTTCTTTTGAGGTGCAGCACAGACTACACAGAGATGATCACGTGTGTACAGAAGCACACTTTTCCTTTGATTATGGAATCCTCAAAGTGACAAAAATGCACTCAATACCTAAACACATACATCAAAAGGTGCTGTGTGTTGTAGCTTCCATTTATTCAATCATTTAATCTGACCCTAGAAATGTGGCACTTTTCTTTTAAAATCTGTATAATCTGTGATTTTTGAAAATTAAGCACATTTTCCCAGAAATTTAATAGGGTCCTATACATGACATACCAAACCAGTTAGGACAGACTATATAGTACCGCTCTAGAGGTCCTCACAGACACAATGTTGTACAAAACACTACTTGGAAGGGCCCACAAAGAAGTCATTTAGCTGTGGAATTGCTGAAGAGAGCCTTGTGGATGGGCTGCAATAGATCACTCTCTAACAAGAAACCAGAAGCAAACCTTAAATAAACTTAATAAACACTAAGTGCATATTAGTCATGTGGTCATTTTCACTTTTACATAGCACAATTGAATAGACTTATCAGTGTTTTCGTTATCATAATACCATTATAAAATAAAACCATGTTTACACTGTATTTGGACAGCAAATAAACAATAAGCGGAATCTCGGCAGGCTTTTGATTTGACCACCCTTAGGCGTAGTCATTTACCATGTCTTTAAGCATGCCAGGCATGTGATTTTTTGTTGACTCACTCAGATGAAAATGCTTGAGTTGGTGCTTGTGAACGCTGCCTTTATCTGGGGTTTCATTACAAGACTCACAGTGGTAGCTCAGAGGTTTAAGGTACTGGCCAGGTTGCCATTATTGGGTCTCGATTGCTTAAAATTAGGGCTGAAACTATTCCTCGAGAAACTCGAGTAATTCGATTACTAAAAATCATCGATTCAAATTTTTCGCATCGAGGCATCGTTTAATCCATGCAACTATATACAGCTCACAGTGTTTCACATGGACGACTTTCATTTTTGCACAACGTGTTTACGATGTGCAGGTGACGTGAAGAAGCCGAGGGATGCGTCCGAAATCTCATACTTAAACAGAACTTAACAGGACTTAAACCGGGTACTTTTCGTGTACAGTTCAATGAATACTACGTATTTGTACACGCTCCTGCATGCTGTTCATTATTAAAGTGTGCGATTTGAAACACAGCCGAGATTTGACAATGTGGACAGCTGAATGGTGAGAGAGAGAAAATAACGAGGGGCGAACAGAGAACCGGACAGAGAAAACGACAAAGTTTTAGATCATTTTAAGCTGGAAAAAACGAAAACTCAGAACAACATCCACACCATCAGAGCGTTTTGTTGACATGCTGACTTTTCTTCATTGCAACCACCACAGGCTTTTTTGAAGGCTTAGGCAAACACACACGTACACGCACACAAACGCCAAATCTACCTCATCTAGGAGATACAATCCTGACAGAATTTTTTTTTGCCTCCTACAAATGCCACAAAGCCTCCCAACAAAATATTAAAGCTTTATGTTCTGTGTGAGCTGTAGCTGAAACTTTTAGTTCTGAAATTTGCACAAATTACAGGCGATGTTTATGTATTATTGTTTATTATTATTTATGCCTTAGTTTTAGGTTGCCTGTATACATTTTAAAAGTAATTAGATTTATTTTTGATGTATGTTTTTGCATTTGAAAATGTTTTTCTTTAAACTGTCCTGTATGCAAGGAATAAAAATGTGCAGTTTGTTTTAAGAGACACGTCTTATTTAATCTTATACGTATTTATTTTGCTCTTTATTAAAGCAAAAGTATTTCTTATCCGATTACTCGATTAATCGCTGGAATAATCGATACAATACTCGATTACAAAATTAATCGATAGTTGCAGCCCTACTTAAAATGTATAATATTACAGTTGTAGGTTGCTTTGGATAAAAGTGTCTGCTAAGTGCCGTAAACATAACTTTTCTTGTGTGCTAGTGAGTCTCTGTATAGATTTTTGGAGCAGTCAAAGTTGATATGTATTTATTTTTTTGGGTTTTAACACCATATTTAACACTTATGTGCCATTTAATGGCGAAATAGGTATTATGTCTGTTTATTTTATCTTGTCTTTATATTTTGGTCCCTTTTATATTTTGATTTTAATAGCTGTGAGGTAGATTAAAACTGTTCTTGTGTTGTCTTGAGTAAGAATTTATATTATGGTTTCAGGCTCATAGTTAATAACTGGCATAAACTCTACAAATCTGCTTAACTAACAGTGTTCTATTTGATGCCAGTTAAGATGCACTTAATGAAAACCTTAATGAAGTCTAGTAGTTCATGCTGGGAAATGTGTTTCTTTAAAAATGATTAAAAATCTGACTAAATATCTAACTGTGACCACTGCCTTTTCTGAATACTTCATCTAAGTGTGCATGTTTTCTTCTGTAGTCATGACTGCACTGCATTCATGTGACTAACTCCCGGCAGAGGAAAGAGACCTATTTCTTCCATGTTTATTATATTAGCATTAACTTAGAGGGTTGTGTTGTTAACAGAGTTAATCCATGTATTCAGTCACGCTCCTCCAATACTTTACAACTACATAAGAGAGGCGAATATGCAAAATAGTTTTCTTTATGGTAATCACAGAGATTGTACCCCATCTTTTTTTAAATGTAAAGGTAAATTCTTTAACACATTTGTGTCATTATATAGCATGATCTGTACTATAAACAAAGGCGCAGAGTTTGGGGGTTTTTGGTCATAGAAACTTGTGAGATCAGGGATGTCTGGTTGCTGTCGGTCTGCCTCTCTTGTCCGATCACTCAGGTTTGATGACATGGGGAAGGTGGGCGCTGATGTCCTGTAAAAACTTCATGACTTTGTTACCTGCTCGTCTCCCTTTTAGTTATGCTGTAATAATTAGGGGTGCTGGAGTCTCATGCTACGCTCTGCAAAACTGACATTTTACTCTTAATGATTTCACATTTTAACTACATCTTCTGAAGCCTGCAAGTCAAGACTGCTGTGCCAACAATGCTGCTCCTGCTAGATGTGACGGACACCTGACTTGTTTGCACCAAAAATGTCAAGAACTCACTATGGACTTTATCACAGACAAATATTAAATAACTCCAATTATTTCTGCTAGTTAAAACTTTTAGTGTAATTTAATTATGAGTATGTATGATTTGTGTAAATCCTATTTATTCAAATTATCCTCCAGGCCACCCAAGAGGGATGGGTCCCTGCTGAGTCTGGTTCCTCTCAAGGTTTCCTCCTGTAATTTTAAGGGAGTTTTTCTTTGCCACTGTCGCCCTCGGCTTGCTCAACAGGGGTTTTTGGTCTGTTGGTCCTGGATTCTGTAAAGTTGCTTTGAGACAATGTTCATTGTAAAAAGTGATATACAAATAAATGACTTGACTTGACTATTATGTTTGAGTCTGCCTTTTGTATATCATCTTTATATTGTGAGTCAATTTTATATTTTCATTTTTATTTTAATGGCTCCAAGGTAGGTTAAAACTGTTCTTGTGTTGTCTTGTGTAAGAATTTATTTTGTGATTTTAGGCATGTGTCATTACTTTGAGCTGTTGTAGGTGAAAAATTGGCTGAACAATGTACATCTTAAGAACCACAACTACCACAAAGATGTAGAAAAAAAAGCTTTTGGCTCATTTGTCTGTGTGTTTGTGGGCACTGACACAAACAACAAAGCTACATGGTACCTTCTAACTATCTTTAAAAAGTCACTTTGGTTTTTGTACTGAGGCTAATAGAAACTAGTTTAGCATCGAAAAAGCTCCAAGCCTCTGCCTAACATTTTCCCCATAGCTCCGGTACAAACTAACTGTGAAGCTAACTGTGCAACAAACACATCTTGACTGACAAACTACATTTGGGGACAAAAGAATGCTTGGCTAATTGCTTTTTTGCCAATTTATCTCTATAAGACTAAACAAAACAAGGCTATGTTTGTAATTACGTTAGCACAAGCCAGCAGTCCTAACTCTTTCACGCTTTATTCTTGGTACAGCCTAAGGCAGGTCAAGCCCCATACAATTCCACATCTTTGGGGCACATGTGCATGGTGTGTAATATGTCAGTGTGTTATGTAGTGCGTACGAGTGTTTTAACTGTAAACAGGATGTGTGTGAGGGTTTCGATGTGGGACGAGGTAAACACTTGAAGGCAGCAGGAAAAATGGGGACTGAGTGAGTGGGGAATTACCATAAAATGAGACACGAGGAAAGAAGAGTGAGGATGACTGACTCTATTACACGGGTCATTGTATTTTAGGATTTGTTCCTCTTATACTTCGCAGTGTATATACTTTATATTTGCTGTAAACATAGGCAATATAAGGTTCAATACTGACATCACTAAGCATTAAAACAATTGTTTCTTTTTCTATCTATTGTAAGAATGGTTAATGTTTTTTTTTTTTGTTTAGGTCTGTAACTTTTAAGGATATAAAGCCCTTGATTAAAAGCAACTTAAAGAAAAACTACCATCAATTACCACCACAATATTACATGTTGGTTCACAAGTTTTAATGTCAAACACAGTCATGGACAATTTTGTATCTCCAATTCACCTCATTTGCATGTCTTTGGACTGTGGGAGGAAACCGGAGCTCCCGGAGGAAACCCACGCAGACACGGGGAGAACATGCAAACTCAACACAGAAAGGACCCGGACTGCCCCACCTGGGGATCGAACCCAGGACCTTCTTTCTGTGAGGCGACAGTGCTAACCACAGAGCCACCGTGCCGCCCAAAAAACATTTTTTTCACTTCTGATTTTGAAGTTGACTTAAGTCAGCACATTTACATTTTTAGCATTTAGCAGACTCTTTTATCCAAAGCGACTTACAATTAATTATGACTGAACACGATTTTGAGCAATTGAGGGTTAAGGGCCTTGCTCAGAGACTCAACAGTGGCAACTTGGTGGTGGCGGGGCTTGAACCGGCAACCTTCTGATTACTAGTCCAGTACCTTAACCACTGAGCTACCACTGCCCACGACAACAACACCATGTTTTAAAATATGCATCTCTCACCTGACTTAAATGTCAAAAGTTACATTTTACATTGAATGCTTAATTGAGCTTTTCACAGTTGATCTTTAGTCCTGTTGGTAATTTGCTAGATTTAATGCTTTGTTTGGATTTAAGGAAACATTATTTCTTGTATAAATATAGGAACTAGGGATGCATCAATACCATTTTTTCCCAACCGAGTACGAGTACAAGTACATGTATTTTAGTACTCGCCGATACCGATACCTATTTAGAATGATGCAATCTGGAGAATTATGGAATAGTGTAGTTTTTAGTGTAAAATAGTGCAGTGGAACAGTTGCTTGGGTTGCCATCACTAATTGTAAAAAAAAAAAAAAAAAAAAAAAAAAAAAACACCGCACAGACATCATTGAGAAAGCTTCTGACAAGCTAACGTTAACGTTCATTAATAAACGCACGTAATTAACGTTGTGCACACCATACATGCGATGCGATTCTGCTGATTGAAATATTTACTTTAAAAGGATAATACAGTCCGATCCCATCTGAGCCGATTCTATCAGCACATACATTCGTGGTTCACCTCGGTAAATCGTAAACGACTCTGAGTCGGCTCCCGCTCTGTGGTAATAAGCAGTATAATTAAGCCTGAGCTTTATAATGTAAGCGAGTCACACAAAATGTTCTGTAGTAGTTGGTGTTTATTTACAACCGCATCATTCATTATAACAGTAAACACGGAGAGATGACTGAGAAAAGTGACTCCTGAATCAGACTCCTGAATCACTTGTATCGACACTGTGAACAGAGTATTGAACACAAACACGTCCTATAACAGCGGTCGCTGCTTTTGTAACCGGTTATCTTCACTGTGAGCTCTATTTTAAGGTTTTTTTTTTTCAAACGGAACTAAATAACATTAAACGTGCGTGTGAGCGTGGTCAGTGAGAATAATTCAATCTGTCTCCCGTGGGTGAAAAATGAATTGATTTAGTTTTAGAAGTAAAAAAATCTCGTAATGTCACGCCCCCCGGTCAGGCACTCGCGCCCCACAGGTTGAAAATCCCTGCGTTAACGCAGCAACGTGCACTAGGTACACGGTATCGGATGTTTAGTATCGGAGCCTCGTTTGCGAGTACGAGTACGAGTTAATGAGCGCGGTGTCGGGCTAATACCCGATACTAGTATCCGTACTCATGCATCTCTAATAGGAACTATTCTACTAAACCCTGTTAGAATTTAAAAGGTAAGGATAAAAATGCAGGTTAGCTTTAGATAAGTACTTAGCATAAAGACAGCAAGAATCTGGGTGCCAGTACAGATAAAAGCCTTGATGCTTATCTTCATCAAGTCCAAAGGTGGTCATTCCAGGTTAGTGAGTTAAACGTATTCAAAAAATGTCTTCAACTATAGCAACGAACTGTATGTTATGGTCAAAATAACCTACACCAATGTGTAATCATGAGATAATCTCAGACAGTACGCTTAATATAATCACTAGTGGAATCAGAACAAAAACATATTCTTCTACCACTGCTGGATCTGGTCCGCATACCAGACATGATACAGTTTTTACGCCGGACACCATTCCTGATGCAACCCCCTATCTTTATCTGGGCTTGGGACTGGCACTGAGATTCAAACTCCTGATTCTCAGATCTCAGTTGTTTGTTTGTTTACTAGAGGACAGGTAGCTAGGTTACACATGATACATCAGTTCAAGTTCAATGTCAAATGTCATCAGATCAGACTTCTTAATTCTTGTTGATTTGGTTTTGACTACAATGATGGTTCTAAATATGTACTATTAGTTTTGTGAGGGGTTTTCTTGTATTTCCCCCGTTTTTTTTTTTTTTGGCACATCCATTTTCTTTACCCAGTTGCGTTATGCTTCCTTTTTACTGGTGCTGACCCCCGTCCCTGATTGAGGAGAGCGAACTGACATGTCCCCTCCGACACGTGTGCAGTAGCCGACTGCATCTTTTCACCTGCACGAGGCGAGTTCATATGCGAATATGAATATATACGGAGAGAATATACGGAGAGCCACACCCTGATCAGCATTATTCCTCTACTCTGTGCAGACGCCATCAATCAGCCAGCGGAGGTCGTAATTGCATCGGTTATGAGGTCCCTATCCGGCTCCCTACCCTGTATGAACAACAGCCAAACATTGTTCATATAACCGCCCAGCCCAGCCGGATGGCAGAGCTGAGATTCGATATGATGTATTCAAAATCCCAGCTCTGGTGTGCTTGCGTATTTTACCGCTGCGCCACCTGAGCGGCAGTTTTGTGGGGGTTTTTTTAAAACTTAATAAGAGTATCATCACTCTCCCTTCACCGGATGTGCGTGTGTCAGACAAGAGTGATCTCAGTAGTAGTGGCAAGTGTACTTTACGGCGCCACCAAGGCGGCAGTATCAGAACAAACATGAGGGTGATTACACTAAGATCATTCAAACAGATACACAATATAGAACCAACCCAGAACCGACCACAAGCCACCTTCAAATACACAAAACCAAAAAGCAGCAATTCTAACTGAATTCAGCAGAGATTAATCTAATGCTAACCAAGCAAGCGAGCGAGTGAGAGTGAGAGAGGAACAGAGAAGGCGAAATAAATTTTGACTCGTAATCTAAATCAGGAAGTTATTTGGAAAAACATATACAAAGCCACATTGACATACAAAGCAAGCCGCAATCGTGCAAACAATGCAGAGCATTTCTCTTTTAGATCACAGAGACGTGTTAATTTTGTAACATGCTGAAGTTGAACTATAGTTTAAACTTTGTACTGCGGTATAAAACGGAGCATATTGACTCCAGATATGCGGAAAAATTCAATAACACAACATGACAGATGAGGGCAAATAAAGGTTTCTCAAACACACACACATATTTTCCATGGGTGTTTTACTTCATTGCGGTAACTTGCACACATAAACACAGACAAATGGTAAATAATGATGTAGCACTCGCACACCAAAATGATCCAAATCAGTTCCTCATTATTGTACACACATCTGCACACACCCACACATCAGTATTGCATTTTCCATTCACCAGCAAATAAAACGCAGGACCAAAAGACTTTTTTGTAGCATGTCAAGTGAGCAACAAAACATTAAAACCACCTCCTGGTTTCTACACTCACTGTCCATTTTATCAGCTCCACTTACCATACAGAAGCACTTTATAGTTCTACAATTATTGACTGAAGTCCAACTGTTTCTCTACATACTTTTTTAGCCTGCTTTCACCCTGTTCTTCAGTGGTCAGGACCCCCACAGGACCACCACAGAGCAGGTATTATTTAGGTGGTGGATCATTCTCAGCACTGCAGTGACAATGACATGGTGGTGGTGTGTTAGTGTGTGTTGTGCCGGTATGAGTGGATCAGACACAGCCGTGCTGCTGGAGTTTATAAATACTGTGTCCACTCACTGTCCACTCTATTAGACACTCCTACCTAGTTGGTCCACCTTGTAGATGTAAAGTCAGAGACTTGCTGCTGTTCGAGTTGATCATCTTCTAGACCTTCACTTCAGTGTCACTGGACGCTGCTCACGGTGCGCTGTTGGCTGGATAGTTTTGGTTGGTGGACTTTTCTCAGTCCAGCAGTGACAGTGAGGTGTTTAAAAACTTCATCGGCATTGCTGTGTCTTATCCACTCATACCAGCACAACACACACTAACACACCACCACCATGTCAGTGTCACTGCAGTGCTGAGTAGGGATGTCCCGATCAAGTTTTTTTGTTCCCGATCCCAATCCCGATCTTTAATTTTGATCCCGATCCGATACCGATTCTCAAACCGATACTTGTATTTTCTAGATATTGTCTAGATAAGAACTAGATAATACTGTTCACACAGTGCACACTTCAAGTACATTACAGTTATTTAAGGTAATCCAATGTACATGTTTAACAACTGAATAGCTCTGCAGTGCTGTAGGGAAAAAATTGCCTGCATCCAAGCTATTGCTTAATGTTCTTTTACAAAATCTAAGTAAACAAACCTAGTGCAGCATTGTAGTAAAAATGAAGTGAGATAATTACAGTTTCACTTTGAACTTTATATTCAAAGAACATAATTCTGTTTAATGCAGTGATACACTAAAAATGAACAAAAATCTCCACTCACAAGTGGTGTAGCAGCTTAACTTGAATATAAAAAAACAAATAAGTTACTTAACAGCATTACAGTAAAACCTGAATACCAAAATAAAATGGAAAGTCACTCTTTTGTTATGAAGGAAAGCCAGTTCTTAAAGTGCTTGTATTGTGACGATGGTTTGATGGACGGGTCTACGCAAAGTGAGTGTGTTTTGACCCTTTGGGGCTTCCATAGTGCATGGGATAGCGTGCTCGGCTCTAGCTGTCCGCTATTCGGAACAGAAGAAGTTAATAAAGTGTTATGCTCCCGACAATTTGTGAATATACCGTGTATTTATTTCTTTATTAAGCGAGTGCATCACTACGACGCTCGGTTACATAACTAAGCCAATCAGAGTGCTTGATACTGAGATGTCGTTCAGTCTTGTAACACGTAAACTCGTAAAAGCTGTATGTTATGGTCCTGAAGTTTTCATACTCGGATTAAAAGTTATTGTTTTGTAAACCGGAGTGATCCTCGACTCACACACCATATAAATAGTAAAATTCTACAGTAATGAACGCAGCTCTGCTCTTACTGCCTCGTGAAACGCTCGCAGTGCAGACATTACACCGCTGTTGGAATTGTTTCACTTTCCAGTTTAAAGTATTTCCACACAGCGGACATGCTGACGTAAAACAAAAGATCGGGTTATGATCGGCATTAGTAAAGCCGATTTCCGATCAGTTAAAAATGCCTTGATCGGCCCCGATCCCGATCTATGAGATCGGATCATCCCTAGTGCTGAGAATGACCCACCACCCAAATAATACCTGCTCTGTAGTGGTACTGGAAGAGTCCTGACCATTAAAGAACAGCATGAAAGGGGGATAACAAAGCATGCAGAGAAACAGATGGACTACAGTCAGTAATCTACAAAGTAACACACTAACACTCATTCACACAATCATACCTAAGGGCAATCAAAAGACAGGAAGAATCCAGAGTTACAAGAGGAAAATAATGTAGACCTAGAGGAAACATGCCAGACACAAGGTCAAAACCCAGGTCCCTGGGACCCTGGTGCTATGCAACACCTACACTATCACCTTTCTGCACCACTATGATCTAAAACAGAGTAAATTCACAATTAATGAAAGATAATAAGACTGTAGATATTTATCTGACACTTTCCACAATACACCAGTTTGATATAAAGTCCTCAGCTTTCTCTTTTACCCTCTTCAGATTTTCTCCTATTGTGTGAAAATTCCTGTTCTTTATGCACAACAGCTCTTCTTTTCCTGTCACATGCTACTCATTACAAATGCTATTACTATGTAAAGTAAATCACAACCGTGACTACTTCCTGGGAATTCCCTCTGCGAGTACGAGATTGATAAAGATTATGGAGTAGAGTCAAATATATTGTTCATGCCAGCTTCAACACATGTTTTGTTAGTAAAGCTAGAAAGCACGGATTTCTCTGCACACATGTTCTGGTGTATAGCATAAAAGCAAAAGCTTTTGTACGTTATACAGTCGACCCTTGAGTTACGAACGGTTTACCATACGAACATTTTGGGTTACGAACGATCTTTTTCAACTTAACGTACGAACACATTTCGGATTACAAACCGAAATTCGTGAAACACGTGACGTCACGAACAAGACTCCGACCGTCTCTCTCAATGCAATTCAATATTAAATATGTCCCCAAAGAAGCTGCAGAGAATGCCTAGTGTTGAAAAATTAAAAAATCTATTACATCTGTTGTGTTGTATAATTACTTCTGCCAGTAGCTGTCACTGTGCATCAGACAGCGGGGACAGTGAGTGAGAGAGAAGAAGGAAGTCGGCTGAGTAAAGTATTCTTTCTTTCATGCAATTACACCTACAAAATACAACACTATTGAAATAAAGAAGGAAATAATAGAGAAATATGAGAGATGTTGTTTCTGGTAGATACATTTTATAAAAAAAAGAAGGAAATTTATTATGGTGTATGGTACAGCACACGTACTGTACTGAAATGTGATGTGTGTGTTTTTATGTACAGTACTACTGTGTATTGTTGTTTATTATTGTTTATTACAGTAATGTCTATTCTATTTAAGATTTAAGATTGAATGGACAGTATACTTGTATTTATAATAAAAAAGACCTTTTAAGACATTAGAGAGGTTAGGTAAGGGGTGGTTTGGGAGGTCTGGCACGAATTAATTCTATTTACATTATTTCTTATGGGAAAAATAGGTTTAACTAACGAACATTTTGACTGAAGAACAGCCCTTCGGAACCAATTAAATTCGTAAGTCAAGGGTCCACTGTATCGTTAAATAATCATCAAATTATTTCCAAGGACAAATAAAAACAATATCAAGTCAATAACAGTGCATTTAGGTTGATCTTTTAAGGTGGTCAGCATTTAAAGGTAGTTTGTGCATTCTGAATGAAGGATGTTCAATTTGCAACATACCAAGGGGGGAAAAAATGGATACACAAGAGAAAAACCTGTATGAAAGTTTGTTGTAAAAATGTATAGACATCAAGGGATTGATATGTCACATTTGTGTTCCTTTTTAGTAATTCATTTATATTAAGCATTCTTCCTCTTTTTCCAACCAATCCAGCCTTGGCTAATTGGAGCTTATCTCTAACTTATCATCGCCTTCACCTCCACCCCTGATCGAGGAAGGTCAAGGTTGTCACTCGTCCCTTCCAGAGACAAGGACCCCTGTATCAGCCTCATCCCTCCCCCAATGGACACACTGCCAATCGTATGTCTGTGCAGACGCCCAATCAGCTGATAGCAGAACCACTGCGCCACCCAAACACTAAGAGTACTTTTTATGTTATTAAATGCCTGACAAAAAATTGTATGGTTAATTATTTTAGTCCTTGTTAGATGTAGAAACTTTACAGTTTGACAACTTCAATCTTACACAACTCTATCTACACATGGCCTTTCTTCATATTAACCGCACAGGGGCAGCAATTACAACATACAAAGCAGAAGGAACAAAATTTAAAAAGGCATTTCATCACCTGGAAACCTTCAGAACAATAAAACAAGCCTTTATCTCTATATCTCTCAACCTCATTAGAACATAATCAGTCCTGGATTACTGTCCTGAAATATTTCCATTGACTTCCATTCCTGGAATATTTCCATTTACTTATTTAATACAAAAGACAATTTATTATTAAACAAGTAACAGTTTTTCCACACCTTAGATTGGCTTCCTTTAGAGACTTTAGTTCACCGCCTTTATTGTAATGTTCTACTAACGATCCAGTCTGAAGCCAAATACAGTTAATAGGTGATAGCTCAGTGGTTAAGTTACTGGACTAGTAAACAAAAGGTTGCTGGTTCAAGCCCCGCCACCACCAAGTTGCCACTGTTGGGTCCCTGAGCCCTTAACCCTCAACTGCTCATCGTGTTCCACTCATTGTGTAAGTCGCTTTGGATAAAAGCGTCTGCTAAATGCTGAAAATGTAAATGTAAATGTAGGTGGCCCACATTACTAAACCTCCACAGTGCTACTGTAAACTAGCCTGTCAGGAGAACGCTCAGCTTATTTACAGCCATGTGTATTTGGAAACAGATGCATGTGGCTGTACTTTAAGTTCTGTTATGAACCTAAAGTACAGCTGTGGATCCAGAAAGACAGACCACCAACTATGTGACATCCCTGGAATTACATGTTATAAAACAGTTGAGGCAGAATGGTAATGCTATGCCAATATTTTAAAACGTTTAGCCCAGGGGTCTTAAACTCAATTTACCTGGGGGCCGCTGGAGGTAGAGTCTAGGAGCGGCTGGGCCGCATCAAGTATTCCACAAAAAAAGGGTTTCAGGTATTCCAAACAAAAGTACAACTGATCCAAACTTCTCAATCTTTATTAATAACAGTTCAGAACATGAACAATTCTTCAGAACATAGGCTTCTTTTACCTACTCTTTGCTGCCAGAAACCTAAAGATCCAGCTCCCTTCAAAGATCCATTACTCCCAGAATTGCCTTACATCTTGAAGGTTTTCTTTGGGTCATTTAGTGCAAGTCACAGCACCTGTAACCGTGACTTGTTTTGAGTTATGAGATCTGCAGTAGGATGTTGTTTGGTATTTGTTGGTGATGAAAAGAAGGCTGGTCTATAGAATCCACAATTAATGCCAACTTCAGTGGTTATACAGTTTGAAAATGTTTTATGGGATGGTCTGTACTAAAATAACACATTACATTCCTAAATGCTTTAAATGTTCTATCAACATGTTTTTTCTATTATATTTTAATTAAAAACAACTATTGTGAGATATATCCACTTGTCCTGTTTGCATTACACAGGAGAGAACCCCCCTGCTGTTAAGAATTTTTTTTTACTAACACAAGTAACGAAGTAACGTTTACTCTGAGTACGTTTTAAATTAGTTACTTTTTTACTTGAGTAGGTTTTTAGACTAGTAATTTTACTCGTATTTCAGTAAAAATTATTTAAAGTAGTAGTACTTTTACCTGAGTACAATATTTTAGTACTCTTTCCACCTCTGCCCAATACCTGAGTGTTTGGGATATTATTCAGAAAGCCCTTTCTATATATTCTCAGAGGAATTTGAAAATGTTATCATTGTTCATAGCTTTTTTGAGCACTTTTAGTTTTTTTTTTATCATTATTAAATTTATCTCGCAGGTGTTTATACATTTCACATTCATAAATAAAGTGATCTAGATTTTATTCTTTTTGTTTACATCCTACACATCTACCAAATTTCTCTGCCACTGAGCTAACTCTGGTGTCCATGTTACTTCACCTGTCTTAATTCTTAATATCAAGTGCATTGTCTGTTTTATATATTTTAAATTCTTGCTCTTTTTGATTAAATTGTTCTTGGTAAATTTGTTTTCTTTTGCGATCGCACCTTTCTGTCCTCTGTATCTTGCACTGGCTGACAGGATATATTTTCCTTCCACTTGGTGTCGCTCTGAATCACGTTTCAGCCAAGTGACGTTGCTAATACGTTGCTAAGTGAAAAAATAATGAGTTGCGCAACGACTCGGCAAAATAGGTGCATGTGAGAAAACCGCGCGGGCCGCACTAACAATGAACTTTGACGTTTAGTCGGGGGCCACAAAATACCGGCCTGCGGACCGCAATTGGCCCGCGGGCCGCGAGTTTGAGACCCCTGGTTTAGCCTAAAAGCTAAAACAAACCAGTTTTGCTGCTGTGTTTAATAGGAAATAAGATAATTTTTTTGTTTTTGTCTACAAACATTCTCTGATCACTTTACTAGGAGCACATGTACACCTGCTCATTCTCGTAATTGTCAAGAGCTTCAGTTAATGTTCAGCAGCAATCTAAGTGACATTCACACTGCCATGGTTTTATGGGCATAAACAGCTTGTTAAAAAGGTTAGAGGAAAATTGCTAGACTGGTTTAAACAGACAGGTAGTCAACACATATAACCACTCCCTAGAACCTGGTAAGCATCAAGCATCTCAAAATGGACAGCACATTGAACCGGAAGAGACCACACTTGGTTTTGCTCCAATAAGTCAAGAAAGAATCACCTTACTATACAGTTAAAGGCTAAAAGTGCCACCTGGTGTGATAAATCTCGATTTCTGCAGTGACATGCAGACGATACTGTCAGTGATTTGCGTGAACAACATGAATCCATCCATCCCAAGCTGCTTTGCATAAATAGTTTAGGTTGGAGGCGGTATAAGGGAATTGTTTTCTTGGCACCAGTCAAGCATGGTTCGAATGCCACAGCCTGTACATGTTGTTGCTGACCATTTGCATCCTTTAATAGCTGCAATTTATCTTCTTATTATAGCTACGTCCAGTATGATTCATTTGCCACGTAATTTCAACTTTGGGCTGTGAGAGATAACTTTAGGTGTCCAATATTTTAAAGAAAAAGACAAACCCTGTGGAATTCATGCCTTAAGTTGCTTCTGAATGGGTTCTATTTCAAAACTTTTTGTTGGAGGTCAACCATAACATTAAAACCACCTCCTTGTTTCTACACACACTGTCCATTTTATCAGCTCCACTTACCACATAGGAGCACTTTGTAGTTCTACAATTACTGACTGTAGTCCATCAGTTTCTCTGCATGCTTTGTTAGCCCCCTTTTCATGCTGTTCTTCAGTAGTCAGGAACACAGGACCTAAGTAACTAACGTTTATTTTGAGTACATTTTAAATAAGTTACTTTTTACTTGAGTAGATTTTTAGACTAGTCATTTAACTCGTACTTAAGTAAAAATTCATTAAAGTAATAGTACTTTTACTTGAGTACAATATTTTAGTACTCTTTCCACCTCTGCATATTAGTTCTACAATTACTGACTGTAGTCCATCTGTAGACGATCGCTCATCTATTGCTGCTGTTTGAGTTGGTCATCTTCTAGACCTTCATCAGTGGTCACAGGTGTTTAAAACCTCCAGCAGCACTGCTGTGTCTGATCCACTCATACCAGCACAACATCAGTTTCACTGCAGTGCTGAGAATGATCCACCACCCAAATAATACCTACTCTGTAGTGGTCCTGGGAGAGTCCTGACCATTAAAGAACAGGTTGAAAGCAGGCTAACAAACCATGTAGAGAAACACATTGACTACAGTTAGTAATTGTAGAACTACAAAGTGCTTCTATATGGTAAGTGGAGCTGATAAACTGAACAGTGAGTGTAGAAACAAGGAGGTGGGTTTTAATGTTATGGCTCCACAAAATGTAGGGTGTTTTTCAAGAATGTAGGACTGCTTACCATTACTTACATTAAATACCACTGTTTTGACCTCAGGGAAACATTAAGAAGCCATTGCTTCTGAGTTCAGAAAAGATTAATAAAGCTAAAAAGCTTTTAGGAGTGTATGTGGAAGAAACAGACTCGAGAAAACCTGTTGGACAAGAATGTGTGTATGTTTGTGTGTAGTGCAGAGTTCAGTGGGAACTGTCAGTCAGGCGCTCCCAATCACTGTCTGAATCACGCCAACACAGTAAAGTCCTGACAAGCCCTTAAATGTGAAGCAATATGGTGTCGTTTAAACTGTGAGAACTTTTGTGGTGCACTGCGGGTAAATAAATGATATAAAATATAGCATTAATGGTCGCTTACCTCGTCCCATTTGATAAACTTGCTCCCTCGTTTGAGGCTTTCGTGCACGGAGACCGGTTTAAGCTGGAGCGCGTGTACTCCCGGTTTGGCCCCGGCCATGGTTACAAGCACGGCTGAAACTACAGCCTGAACTCAGACCTCTCACAGATCCACTCAGGGTTTATTATCGTGTGTTGCAGTTCTCCAGAAGCGACCTGACCAGTTCTGCCCGGTGAGAGCTCAAATTCTAGCGAAAAGCACACAGTGACCTAGAGAGGTTCAGCCCCGAGTCACACATTAACAAGCGTGCGAGCTGGTTACAGTTTCCACTCCTCCGAATGTCCGTATATTCTCCTCTCTTATCGGAGCTCTATTGAGCTCTTCCTTCCCGTTCCACACTCCTCCAACTCCTTCCTCTCCCAGAAACTTTCACTCGACTCCGGCGCGCGCGGCCAACTGTCCTTCCTTCTCCTTCATGGTGCTAGTTCGGAATAAGCGGGTAGGAATGAGGGCAGGTTAGAGAAAGTCTGAGAGAGAAGAGAAATGGTGGTAATAGTGAGAAAGTAGAGCTAACAGACGGGGGAGTGCTCACTGCTTTTCTTTCTCTTCTCCCTCTGTCTTTTTGTATCGTGTAGCTCTTGTCTGTCACTACCTTTCTCTCTCTCTCTCTCTCTCTCTCTCTCTCTCAGTCTCAGAGGCGGGTTCTGTTTTCATGGCGGAGCATTAAAGGCTAAACAGTAAACTCAACACCTTACCTACTTCTGACGTGTAGAGTTCAGCTCTAAAGTTTACATGTACTTGTACACGACATTTTCAGTCTTTTTTGTGAATAAATGATAAGTTTAGTTCTTTTACCTTCTAAACATATGACCAAATCTGCTGTCAGTGCAGGATAAACCGTTGAGGGACATGTTTTCAGTACAATATCCACTTCAAATTTACACTCAATGTCAATTGTCTTCATACTTAGAAAAATGAACTAAGAATGTATTCAAAATTATAAACCAATACTTGTTAAATATACAATAAAAGAAAAGAAATCAAACATAAAAAATGAGTAACCTGGTTGCAAAGCACTTGTTGGCCGATACAGCATAATTTATTTATTTATTAGGATTTTTTAACATCATGTTTTACACACTTTGGTTACATTCATGACAGAAACAGTAGTGGACATTGACATTTTTGTATCTCCAATTTACCTCAATTGCATGTCTTTGGACTGTTGGAGGAAACCGGAGCTCCCAGAGGAAACCCACGCAGACACAAGGAGAACATGCAAACTCCACACAGAAAGGACCCAGACTGCTCTATTTGGGGGTTGAACCCAGGGCCTTCTTGCTGTGAAGCAATAGTGCTAAAGGATAAATCGTTGGGGGACATGTTTTCAGTACAATATCCACTTCATTACAATTTACACTCAGTGTCAGCTGACTTCATACTTAGAGAAACGAACTAAGAAAGTATTCATAATTATAAGCGAATACTTATTAAACATACAATAAAAGAAAATCAGACATAACAAATGAGCAAACTGGTTGCTAAGCGCTTGTTGGGGGGTGCTGGAGCCTATCCCAGCTTTACGATGGGCGCAAGGCACACAGTAACACCCTGGACGGGGCACCAGTTCATCACAGGGCACACACACACACACAAACACCCATTCACCTATGGGGCAATTCAGTGTCTCCAATTAACCTGGCTGCATGTTTTTGGACTGTGGGAGGAAGCTCCCAGATGAAACCCACACAGACGCGGGGAGAACATGCATACTCCGCACAGGGGATCGAACCCAGGACCTTCTTGCTGTGAGGCGACAGTGCTACCCACTAAGCCACCGTGCCGCCCTTGGCCAATACAGTGTAATTTACTTATTATTAGGATTTTAATGTCATGTTTTACACACTTTGGTTACATTCATGACAGAAACAGTAGTTACTCGTTACACAAGATTCATAAGTTCACAAGTTTATTGAACTATTTTGTATCTCCAATTCACCTCACTTGCATGTCTTTGGACTGCTCCCGGAAGAAGTCCAGACACAGGGAGAACATACAAACTCCACACAGAAAGGACCCGGACTGCCCCACCTAGGGATTAAACCCAGGACTTTCTTGCTTTGAGGTGACAGTGCTACCCACCGAGCCACCGTGCTTCCCCCAGTGCATAAAGGATAAACTGCTTTGTTTTTAGCACAATATCCACTTCAAATTTACACTCAGTGTCAGTTGACTTAATACTTAGAAAAATGAACTAAGAATGTATTAATAATTATAAGTGAATGCTTGTTAAATATACAATAAAAACAAAAATGAGTAACCTGGTTGCAAAGCACTTGTTGGCCACTACAGCGTAATTTATTTATTTATTAGGATTTTTTAATGTCATGCTTTACACACTCTGGTTACATTCATGACAGGAATGGTAGTTACTCAGTGTCAAACAGCTTTAAGACATCTACAGTTGCATAAACATGTTCAAAATCTTGTTTACAGTAGATATACTACCAAAAGTTTGTCCTGTGTTCCAGCAATGTTTTAGCTGTAAGTGAAAGTATTTCATTGTTGTAGTTCATATACCCACTTGGTCTATATCATGCTTTATTTGCATAGCTCCCTTTTCTTAACTAACGTACACTTACCAAATCTCCATCGTAAAACCACTACTTATCTTATATTGTAAGACATTGTACCAGTATTTGAGTACCACGGTCTGATGCAAGCATATGTGTGTTTTGTCAGCAGGGAATGTATTAATGTAATTGCCTCCAAAACAGGTTTACTGCTTCGTTAAATGCTGCCACACTACCTTAAGGTTTGTGGTGTGATTTTGGAGCTTATTCTTTCAGTTCTTTGAGGTAAAAAAAAAAATGGTACCCACTTTATAGTCTGAGCCTCCCATTAAGGTGCTTGACTTCATACACCTGCACATCCAACCACTCATAAATGATTTTTGCAGTATAAATGGGGCCATTATTATTATGCTGCAATAAAGCATTGTTTTTGTTAAAATGGTTCATATTTGTTGCAATGCAGAACAATCTTATTTGATTATTTCCTCTTGGTGACCATCCATACAATTACAGATTTCCCACTGTGCTAAACAGTTGCAGTAGACATTGTTGGTTAAACTCAACCTTGGGCTCGGTAAATTGATACTTTTTTCATTGCTTCCACTCCCAAGTTTTAAGCACCTTACATCAAACTTTGCATATTTGTACATTTGCATATTTGCATTCTGCACAGGCGTCTCTTCTGCCAGTCAGGGTCCTTACACAACATATGAAGACCCACCCACCCACACATTATCCGGCCCCCACCCTGCAGATACAATGGCCAATAAGTATCTGCTGCAGGCAATGCCAATTATGCCTGCTAGATGGCGCCCGGCCGACCCGTGTCAACACCGAGTTTTGAACCGAGGAGTTCAGAATCTCGGCACTGGTGTGCTAGCGGAATATCCCGCTGCGTCACCTGGGCTCCCCACCATAATATTTTTTTTGTTTAATTTTACCATTGTTACAGTTTTGCTCAAGTAAGATAAGTTTTGTTGAGGCTATAAAACGTTTTATGGTGCAGTTCATTGCTTATTGTTCCCTGTGTAACTGTTGTTCAGTTATCCTTTAACTCTTTTTAAGTGATTGCTGGATTTCCTCTTATATTCCATATACAAACCCCATTTCTGGAAAAGTTGGGACATTATGTAACATGCAGTAAAACCAAGCATCTGTCATTTGTTAATTGTTAATAACATTTATTAAGACTTCCAATGTTCTCATTGACAAAACATTGTATTTTGTAAATGTAAGCAAATCTAGATATAGATGCCTATATTTACCTATATTTTACCTTTCTCACCCTTTAATTAATTACACTTTTTAATTATTTGGGACTGCAGGCAGTCCAGCCAAGCACATACATTCTGTATAAATCCACACTGTTGTAGTGCATTGTTAAAAATGAATATTTAGGTAATCAAAAAGACTTTGCTTATTAACTTAAATGTTGAAAAGGTGATTTTTGTCAGTTAAGAACAAAAGGGTTAAATTGAAACTATACATGCTGTGTTTATGCATAACTGTAAACTGTACTCAGATAATATTACAGAGATGCTGGCATTAGGGCTTGTGGTTTCTCACAGACAGTGCAAGAATCATTAGGTCTGCTATCATCCTATTCCCATTTTAAATCATTTTAAATCTACCCAGTTACTAGAAACAGTCTGCCTTAATCATGTCTGAGATCCACTTAAAAAGGATTCAGACACAAGCTTCAGACACAATAGGTGATTAATAGACATAATAAGAGATGACTCGTGGTTCCACCAACATGTCAGTGTCACTGCAGTGCTGAGAATGATCCACCACCCAAATAATACCTGCTCTGTAGTGGTCTTGGGAGAGTCCTGACCATTAAAGAACAGCATGAAAAGGGGGTAACAAAGCATGTAGAGAAACAGATGGACTACAGTCAGTAATTGTAGAACTACAAAGTGCTTCTATATGGTAAGTGGAGCTGATGATGGACAGTGAGTGTTGAAACAAGGAGGCGGTTTTAATGTTATGGCTAATCGGTGTATATGGAGGGTGGATTATTATCATCACAGCAGTGACAGTAACGTGGAAGTATTTTAAGAAACTGGAAAGAGGAGTTTATTCAGTAGCACAGTGTACCCATGAAAAAGAACAGTACATGGGCCATAATTGGTTTATAGACCTATTTTGCCACTCACATAAATTAGACTCATTATGCTAGAAACACTAAAAGGTATCATGTAACTAAGTAACTTTACTATTTTTGACCCTGTTAAAAAAAAGATAGAAATGTTACTTGTACAAAAAAAGGCCTTGTTAATGTCTATGAGAAAACAAGCATTTTTACCACACTGATTTTTACACCATTATGACTAGTTGAGTACACCTGACCAACCAAATTCTGCCCTCGGGTGCAACAGCATTGCACTTTTCCACAATAATATAGCCACATCTGCTATCAACCTGGATAGGTAAGGAGCTAATATATATAATCACATCATGCAACATCATTGAGCAGGTCAACAATCTTTGAGGAAAGCACCAACAATTTTAAATACATAAGCTGTCAGACTACTGGTATTGCTGATAAACTATGTTGACTAAACACTAAACTAAACTATGTGTCAAGGATAAATAAACCAAACCTGATGCACCTGACCACAATTCTGAGTGCCACAGCATAGGGTCTGAATACTTTTTAATTAAAACGTTGGTTTTCAATAAAAGCTAAAATTATATTTTGACTTTATAATAAATAGTAATTATGTGTAAATTACATGTGACATTAGATCCACAATGCAAAATAAATGTGCAAAACATCAGCAAGTCCAAAAGCTTTTTGATTCCATATAATGTAACGTTTTGTAGATTGTTTGTTTCAAATTAAAGAAGTCGCTTGGCACAACATCACGATTTAATACTACTTCATCTTATTTTCTTCAAGAGCTTTATCCTGGTCAGGGTCAATGAGGCTACGGTTTCACTGAAAAATGCTGGGTGCAAGGCAGGAATATCCTGGACAGGGCATCAACTTGTTGCTGGGTTTATTTTTTTTTACTCTGTCCTGATGTCCTGCTTTGTGTTACCTATCCATAAACCCGAATTCAAAGGTCTCAGGTTTAATGGCTGCCTCTTGTGTAGTTTGACATAACATTAAAACCGCCTCCTTCTTTCTACACTCACTGTCCATTTTATCAGCTCCACTTACCATATAGAAGCACTTTGTAGTTCTACAATTACTGACTGTAGTCCATCTGTTTCTCTACATGCTTTGTTAGCCCCTTTCATGCTGTTCTTCAATGGTCAGGACTCTCCCAGGACCACTACAGAGTTATTATTAGGTATTATTTAGCTGGTGGATCATTCTCAGCACTGCAGTGACAATGACATGGTGGTGGTGTGTTAGTGTGTGTTGTGCTGGTATAAGTGGATAAGACACAGAAATGCTGATGGAGTTTTTAAACACCTCACTGTCCCTGCTGGACTGAGAACAGTCCACCAACCAAAAACATCCAGCCAACAGCTCCTGTGGGCAGCGTCCTGTGACCACTGATGAAGGTCTAGAAAATGACCAACTCAAACAGCGGCAATAGATGACTTTACATCTACAAGGTGGACCAACTAGGTAGGAGTGTCTAATAGAGTGGACAGTGAGTGGACACGGTATTAAAAAACTCCAGCAGCACTGCTGTGTCTTATCCACTCATACCAGCACAACACACAATAACACACCACCACCATGTCATTGTAACTGCAGTGCTGAGAATGATCCACCACCCAATTAATACCTACTAGTCTGTGGTGGTCCTGGGAGAGTCCTGACCATTAAAGAACAGGGTGAAAGCAGGCTAAAAAAGCATGCAGAGATACAGATGGACTACAGTCAGTAATTGTAGAACTACAAAATGCTTCTATATGATAAGTGGAGCTGATAAAATGGACAGTGAGTGTAGAAACAGGAAGGTGGTTTTAATGTTATGGCTGATCGGTGTATACTTCCAGTATCTAAATGGATCTCCTTAAGACTTCTTATTCTTTCTCATAACAAACCAGTAACTAATGTCCAAGATAATATGGACTTTAAAAAAAAGGTAAAAAAAAGAGAGAGATCAACCCTGCATAACAACTCTACTTCCCATGCTAATTTCTTAGTTTTTTCTACTTTAATTTTGGAAAATATTTTAGGGGAGAAGTCTAAAATCTGAATTTCACCCTTGCTTTTCTGTAAGATTTGGCTGCCAGGTCATTTGAGTTTGTGTTTCTGCAGTGTTGAAAGGATTTTTGCTTGTCAGCACCTGTATACCACAGCCACTTTCTTCATGTTTCCACAACAGGTGTTTCCTTCCCAACTGAATGTTCACATTTATTCACACAGGTGCTGACCAATTAGAAAATATGAAACCATCCTGTAATATCATTCTTTTTAATGTCTGTTTGCTAATATTTTATTAAATTTCCTGCACACGTACACACAGACAGGCAGAGGTGCATTATGTCTTGTCATTGTTGTAAAAAATAGTTATGGACTCAAAATTCGAAATTTTGAAAATGTAATAATAGACTGTCAGGGACACAGAGATATCATAAAAACGCATGGTGAGTATAGATAATTAAGGGGGTTTCTCTCACTCTATTAGTCCTCCCCATTATTCTAATTATAGAAACTTTCTTACTGTATGCCAAAACCTCACAAAGCCTCATTGTACAGGAGCACAGAGGCACATTAAGGCAGGCATGGGAACACACTCAGACACAGTATATTAACCAGTTCCCATCATGTCAGAAAAAAACATCATCTAATAATAAGCATGTGCTTTCCAACACAAGAACAACTCTTTCTGGTTCACATTCCTCAACCCAGTTTTCTCTATTTGCCTTCATGTTTCCTTTTTAAGCAAAAAGCCCTGACTCAGTCAGCATAAGGCTGATCACATTACTCTGTAGAAAGCAGAAATGTACTGGCTGGAAGCTCTAAAAAGCTTCAAAAGACTCATTGTTGAAGCTTCTGTATCTCTGAATTTTTAACTAGAGGTTAAAAAGAAGTCAGAGAATACACTGTCGCCATCTAGTGCAGTGAATGCACAATAGAAATCATGCAGTATTTTTTTTAAATAAGTGCTGTAACTTAGCCTTTGTCAATTTTTTTGCTCTAGACCCCTCCCGATGTTCATTTTTGTGTGTGATATTATCTTATGCATTCAACAAGGTATTGTTTTCCAATCAAATGTATATTAGCTTTCTTTCTCAGGGAAACCTTAATGAATCCACGATTAATATATATCTTGGTATTTTCTGATCCCCCCCTCTTTTATCCCCCCAATTTTTATCCCCCAGTCTAGTCGTGTCCAAATACCCTGATTGCGTCCTCTATACTGATTCGACCCTTCACCGCTGACTGAGAATGCCTCTCAACTGACTTGCGCCCCCTCCCGTACGCACAGTCAGCACAGACTGCATTTTTCACCTGCACGAGTCGAGTTCATACACTTGACGGGCACTGTGTATGGAGGGCCACACCCCCATCAGCATTATTCCTCAGCCCTGTGCAGGCGCCATCAGTCAGCCAGCAGGGGCCGCAGTCGCACCAGTTATGAGGACCTATGATCCGACTTTCCTACCCTCTAACCCTGAACAACAGCCAATCGTTGTTAATACAGCCGCCCAGCCTAGTCGGAAAGGCAGAGCTGAGATTCTGAGCTAGCGTACTTTACCGCTGCACCACCTGAGTGGCTATTTTCTGATATCTGTTGATGTAGTGGTTTTACTTCTGGTGAACTGGTGGTGGGAGCTTCCTCATTTGTGTCTACTTCAGCAGGATCTACATCAGCAACTGAATCTGAATCATTCTTAGTGTCTGTCTGTTGACATTTGTCCCTACATAGGACCCTACATAGGCTTAGGTGGTTTAAAATAGATTTATTATGACATTACAAGAGACTTACTGTATGCAATGAGCCTGTTGATGTTCCCTGTACCCCAATAAAATGCAATGGGACGCCACTCTGGGCTCACTGAGGCCCCCTAGTGGGCCTTGGGCACCTGGTTGAGAACCACTGCTGTAGCTTACACATACAGTATGTAGAGGTAAGCAACCAGTCCACCTTCTGCATGGTTTATAGTTGCTGGGGAAAAAAAAATATTAAGAGGAAATGTATACAGATGGTGGCTCAGTGGGTAGCACTATCGCCTTTTATCAAGAAGGTCCTGGGTTTGATTCCCAGGTGGAGTGGTCCAGGTCTTTTCTGTTTGGAGTTTGCATGTTCTTCCCATGTCTGCGTGTGTTTTCTCCAGGAGCTCCGGTTTCCTCCCACAGTACAAAGACATGCAAGTGAGTTGAATTGGAGATACAAAATTGTCCATGACTGTGATTGACATTAAAGACTTGAACTGATGAATCTTGTGCAATCATTAACTACCTGTCCTGTCATGAATGTAACCAAAGAGTGTAAAATATGATGTCAAAATCCTAATAAATCAATATATAGATTTAGGGTAAACATGCAAAGATCTGAAGTGAGATGAGGTTTAAACCAAGGTCACCAGGTCAACTGTTCCTTAAAAACATGTAACACCTCTACACTGTAATAGGGTCATACAAAGGTCGGACGATTTGTATCCCTTAAATAAAGACAATTTTGAGCCCTACTGTAATTTCTTTAAAATGTATTTATTTGACACTTGCCTGTGGTGTAGCTGGTACAATCAGCATTAGCTAAATCCATACAATACACCAGCAAAATCTGGTCTGACCTGACATGTTTATTCCACACAATCACACCACCAACTATTTCCGCCAGGTGGCAGCAGTAAAACAGTCAACTGAACGTCTACTCTCAACCATGCCACCTTGGGTGTCATAATTGAAAGTAGACACTGAGTGGAACTGCAGTAGCCATCCAATAATAAGTAAGCCTGCAGATTTGTTTTGTGAAATTCTGCATTTTCTGTTTGTCAAAAATAACCACCCCTTTGTTAGTTGCAGAACTTGTTTTTAGCTTAATTTCGTCAACTATTTCATTTATGATAAAGCTAGTTCATGTTCGTTCATAGACAGAGGATGAACTGGCATCACTGGCTCAGAGGCTTTTAAGTTAGCCACAACATTTTGGACTGGAGTTTAACTGTGGCATTTAGCTATAAAACAGGCTACTAGCTAAGGCAGGATGAAGCAAATTATTGTGAGTAACTTACTTAACCCGGTATTTCTGATCTCTACTCACTCATGCAACTGGGTGGTACAGTGGCTCAGTGGGTTGCACTGTCGCCTCACAGCAAGAAGGTCCTGGGTTCGATCCCCAGGTGGGGCGGTCTGGGTCCTTTCTGTGTGGAGTTTGCATGTTCTCCCCGTGTCTGCGTGGGTTTCCTCCAGGTGCTCCGGTTTCCTCCCACAGTCCAAAAACATGCAAGTGAGGTAAATTGGAGACACTAAATTGTCCATGACTGTGTTGGATATAACCTTGTGAACTGATGAACCTTGTGTGAAGATAAACTATCGTTCCTGTCATGAATGTAACCAAAAGTGTAAAACATGACGTTAAAATCCTAATAAACAAACAAACAAACCAGGGTTCGATTCCCAGGTGGAGCAGTCCAGGTTTGCATGTTCTCCCCGTGTCTGCATAGGTTTCCTCCCACAGTCCAAACACATGCAAGTGAGGTGAATTAGAGATACAAAATTGTCCATGACTGTGTTTGACATTAAAAGACTTGAACTGATGAATCTTGGGTAACCAGTAGCTATATGTCCGATCATAAATGTAACCAAAGTGTGTGTAAATGGGATGTTAAAATCCTAATAAATAAATAAATAAATTTTCATGCCACTACTAATTTTTTTGTAGCTTGTTGCATAATACTACTGAGTTTTCTTATGCAAAACCTGTCTTTGTTAGATTATACTGTAAACATGATTAAAACCAAGCCCTTAAAACAAGTGAAAACCTGCTGCTGCATGCAGCTTTGAACAATGAGCAGTATGTTGAAAACCAGGCCCTACCCACACACACATTTCTATCACACACTTTTAAAGACCTTGCATTGCTTGTTATGACTTTGGGAAACCAGAGAGGCAATCAGGATATCCTTACAATCTATAAAAATATTATTGAGCTTTAAAAAGTGGGCTTTGGTCATTTAAAATTTTTTTTTATTGTTTGCCCACAAAAGTCTCCACAACAAAAAAAAATCTAACTGACTGATTAATTAACATAAAACAAAATATGTCAAAAAAGTTAGAACACACCTAAGAAGTTGACTAATTACCCTATTTAAAACTGGGTGACATCTTGCTCATTATACATTTATTTTTGTTTTGTGAAGTTTCCTCATTTTTTAGGTAAAGAACTGACTTCATAACTTTCATAACTAATATGACCCCAGAAATATTCTAATATTCTATATCAGGGAACGTTCCCACAACTTTCACTAATGTTACGTGAAAGTTCTCCTAATGTTATGAGCAAACGTTCTCACAATAACGTTAATAGAACATTCTATAATTGTTACGTGATCTTGATAAATATTCTGTCTTTTAATGTTTTTTTTTAAAACAAAATTTTAAAGGAGTATGTGTGTGATATTCTTTAGACGAATATTAAGAAAAATTATATATACAGCGCCTTCCACAATTATTGGCACCCCTGTTTAAGATGTGTTAAAAGCCTTAAAATAAATTCAATATTTATTGCAGAAGCATAATCTCACACAGAAAATTGTAGAAAAATGTAACCCTTAACTCAAGTGAATTACAAAAAAAAAAATCCCTGACTAAGAAATAATTATTTTTCATAAAATCACCTGTTCCACAATTATTGGCACCCCTAACAATTCCTAGAAAATAAATGTAATTGAAGCGTTTCTGTCATTTCTACTGTAATTCATAAAGTTGATCACAGTATCTAGGAACCTTTAATTAGTAATTCATCACTTCCTGTTTCCCAGGGGTATAAATATGACGTGACACAGAGGCCTATTTCTCTTATCCACTCTTCAACATGGAAAGACAAGAGAACACACCATTCAAGTAAGGCAGATGTGTGTCGACCTTCATAAGTCAGGCAATGGCTACAAGAAAATAGCCACTCGCTTACACCTGCCCATATCTACAGTCAGAGGAATCATCAGGAAGTTTAAATGCAAGTTTATCTTGCCACCACGCACAGGGAAGAGGATGGTAAGAGAAGTAAAATATTCTCCAAAGCTCACTGTTAGAGAATTGCATCAAAGAGTAGCATGGTCACAAAGTCTCCATAACAACCATCAGGCGCTACCTACATGCCAACAAGCTATTTGGGAGGCATGCACGGGAAAAGCCTTTTCTCACCTGCAAGCATAAACGTAAACGACTGTAGTTCGCTAAGCGGTACTGGGACTTAAACTGGGACCGTGTGCTTTGGTCAGATGAGACCAAGATAGAGCTTTTTGGCAACAAACACTCTAAGTGGGTCTGGCGTAACACAAAAGATGAGTATGCGGAAAAGCACCTCATGCCCACTGTGAAGTATGGGGGAGGATCGGTGATGCTGTGGGCCTGTTTCTCTTTCAAAGGCCCCAAGAACCTTGTTAGGGTGCATGGCATCATGAACTCTTTGAAGTACCAGGACATTTTAAATCAAAATCTGGTGGTCTCTGCCCGAAAGCTGACAATGGGTCGTCACTGGGTCTTTCAGCAAGATAATGACCCTAAACATGTGGCCAAATCTACACAAAAATGGTTCACCAGACACAAAATCAAGCTTCTCCCATGGCCATCTCAGTCCCCAGACCTCAACCCAATTGAAAACCTGTGGGGTGAGCTGAAAAGGAGAGTGTATAGGAGAGGACCCAGGACACTGGATGATTTAGAGAGATTGTGCAAAGAGGAATGGTCAAAGATCCCTCTCTCTGTATTCTCCTATCTTGTGAAACGTTATAGGAGAAGATTAAGTGCTGTCTTGTTGGCAAAAGGTGGTTGTACATAGTATTAACATCAGGGGTGCCAATAAAAGGGGTGTAAAATAATTATTTCTTAATGTGGGACTTTTTTCCCACTGGGTAAATGCACTTGAATTAAAGGTTGGATTTTTCTCTTTTTTGCATTGTTGCCCTATATTATAAAAAAAAAAAAAGAATTTATTAGAAGCCTAAGAACACATCTTAACGAGGGGTGCCAATAATTGTGGAGGGCGCTGTATATATATATATATATATATATATACAGTATATGTAAAAGAATTTTTAAAGGATTTATTTGTAAATTATGATGGAAAATAAGTATTTGGTCAATAACAAAAGTTCAACTCAATACTTTGTAACATAACCTTTGTTGGCAATGACAGAGGTCAAACGTTTCCTGTAAGTCTTCACCAGGTTTGCACACACTGTAGCTGGTATTTTGGCCCATTCCTTCATGCAGATCTCCTGCATGTGATGTTTTGGGGCTGTCGCTGGGCAACACAGACTTTCAACTTTCAACAGGTGCCATTAATACAGGTAATGAGTGGAGGACAGAAGAGCTTCTTAAAGAAGAAGTTACAGGTCTGTGAGAGCCAGAAATCTTGCTTGTTTGTGGGTGACCAAATACTTATTTTCCACCATAATTTACAAATAAATTCTTTAAAAATCCTACAGTGTGATTTCCTGGATTTGTCTCTCATAGTTGACGTGTACCTATGATGAAAATTACAGACCTCTCTCATCTTTCTAAGTAGGAGAACTTGCACAATCAGTGGCTGACTAAATACTTTTTGGCCCCACTGTATCTGTACACATGAATTAAATGTGGACGTTAACCTGCATGTTACACTTAAAATACTGGAGGTCCAAAATTTTCTTTCAAATAATAGGTTATATGTGTGCTTTAAACCACCTAAGCCCACCAACAACCCAGGTAAAACCCTGCATTTGTGCCATTGTGTTTAGTTATTGTAGCATTCTGTTAACTACAGGTTTAAAATATGAAATTAAAAACAGGTTTTTTTTTTATTCTAGGAAAATGGCCACATGTCAAGGAGGGCTGCTGAGGTAGAGAGAGTCTCAGTGTATTTGCCTTCATTCACATCAGCACAAAAGGATGGGTCACCCATATTCAAGTTTATAATAGTGGCAACAAGTTTGACATTTAGTACACTGCTCCACAACCAGATTCACAGAACGTCAATGTTTTTGTAGTCCATATCCTAAATCAACTGAAGTTAGTGCTAGTTGACTTTTTTATTAAAATATATTGTGTTGAAAATATATTTGTGTTAAAATATATTGTGGAACAACTCGCTTTTTTCAGTTCTGGTGCTGACAATATCTATTCATTCATCCACCTTTGTGCCCACTCGCCCATCTCTGTATGCTTAAAGCCCTGACTGTTATCACATTTTGTTGGGTGTGTTCACCTCAGCTACTTTGCAAAATAGATGTACTGCAGCATAAAATAAAGATGTTAAAGAGAGAGAACATCTGTCTGAGGCAGTGCATTAGTGCAGGTGAAGGTAAGTCATGTTTTTCAGCAATAAATATTTTGTGCACCATAAAAATTGAACTTTAACTCCTGCTTAGGCTCAATCAATGTTATGACCATAAAAGTATTTATTTTCTTTTTAAAGATCTTTTTCAGTTGCTGCTACTATTAAAAATAACATTCATAGAGTTTAATACCATATTGCAGCCAAGAAAGTTGTACCAAGAGACTATAAGAAAAGTGCTCTTCCCAAGTGAAAGATTTCATCTGACCAGTCAAACCAGCTGCTGACTCACAATCAGAGCCATAACAGGTAAGTATATAGTGCCTCACATTAGAATGTTTAAGCAATATGGCACAAGTGAGAGTAATAATATGGGTGAGCAAGAACAACATCTGGTTATATGGACTGTACTCTGCTAGATGTGAACATTTAAATGAAACAGTACTTGGGCTGCGAATGATGACGTTTCTCAAGTCCATAAGAATGCAAGTAGAGAGAAGAGCACAGATTGAGGAAGCAACCAATAGCTAATCTGTTGCTGCACAGTTTATGTTAGTCATCCTCTAGTCCTTCATCAGTGCAAAAACAGATTTTTAATCATAACTTCAATAGCATTTAAAGTATTTAGCATATTAATAACTTCAATAGCTTTTAAAATATTCATAAAATTGCTCCAAAACAAGTTGTATTTTATCCAGTGTAACCCACATTACATACTACAACTCTTATACTGACACTTTTACCCTTTATTTTATAATAAAAACAGATTTTTATTCATAACTTTAATAGCATTTAAAGTATTCAGCATATTGATAACTTTAGTAGCTTTTAAAATATTCATCAAATTGCTCCAAAACAAGTTTTATTTTTTCAAGTGTAACCCACATTACATACTACAACTCCTATACTGTCACTTTTACACTTTATTACATAATAAAAAACAGATTTGTATTCATAACTTCAATAGCATTTAAAGTATTCAGCATATTAATAACTTCAATAGCTTTTAAAATATTCATCAAGTTGCTCCAAAACAAGTTGTATTTTTTCAAGTGTAACCCATATACTACAATTAATTGCTTAGTTGGATTTTTAAAAATACAAAAACAGAAACAATATTTACAAAAAAACTACAGCACTGGTATGATTTATTTTCTTATTTTTGTTTAATCAAGCTGGCTCTTTAATTATTTTATGGCATATTAAATACCGCCATGTACTTCATGAAATAATGCTATTCCATGATTTTCACTGTAAAATCACACATATGAGTAATTCAACCATTAAAAAAGAGCCACAGACACCTCTTGCACATTGAAGACTTAAATTAAACTAAAGTCTGCAACATAATTTCAAGGAAGCTTTGTATTTTAGCTGCCCAGAATGACCTGGATACAGTGTAAAATGTTTTACATGTACTGATAAATATGCATAAATACCTAAAAAACCTCTTGATTTACTTTGCAGGTGGAGATTGCAGAGACTGAATTACTACCTAACTTTATTTGTTTTTTTCCCCCATTTTCCATTTATTCATTTACATTAGAATATACAGTATATAAATATTTTCCATTTTCCATTGATTTATTTTAATTAATTGCTTGATAATAATAACATACAATAAATACAATATATTCTAACTGATTTTACCTTAGTTTATAATGGATAGAAAAATTGAGGGATTTTTTTTTTTTTTCATTTTTCGTTCATTCAATTGAATTTGATTGATGATGATAAAACATGTTTTAAAATAAATATGTTTGCATTGATTTTGCCTCTGTTTATGTCAGTATTATCACATGAATTGTTTGAATTAGACCATCATAGCAAATGTTATCAGAATAATTCAGATTTTTTTTAATTAATGGTAATGTCTGAGGGGGTTGGGGGGTTCAAGACTGTAGTATATTAGAATTGTATTTGGTGATATATAACTGTAAGTTAGTTAACGGTTAGAAGGTGGCAGTAAATACTTAATTACTATATAAGATAATTATGGTAGAATTACTAAGTGAATGCACATGTAACGGGTTGGAAGCATGAATGTGCGTGAATGTATATGTTGCAAATAAATGTGCAGAGTGAAACGGATTCTCTCTCTGCCTGCAATCTCCTTCATCCAATATATCACAGAGACAGAGGGATTAACATTGTCTTGGTTTAACATTATCTGTAGTTATGTTAAAAGTATGTTAAAGTAACATTTAAAACATTTAAAAATGTTTTTGGGTATGTTCTTTAACTTGTATTAAATGTCTTAAGAATATTAAGAAAACTGACAAAAAACTGGCAAAATAATGTTGAAGGAACGTTCTAATAAAACATTCATACAACCAAAATGGAATGTTAAGGGAACGTTCAGAAGACCTTATTTAAAATGTTCTTAGAACATTCCAAGACAACATTTCCAGAACATTAAATAAGTTTACAGTTTAAAACACTGATGCTTGCCTACAAATGGACCAGCCCCAAGCTACCTTCGTGGTCTAATCAAACCCCGCTCTGTACCGCGCAACCTCCGAGCTACCAGTCTCGCTCGACTTGGTCCTCCACCCAGGATTAAAGGAAGACAAGCATCTTCTCTGTACTTGCACCCAAGTGGTGGAATGAACTTCCTCTGTCTGTCTGAACATCTGAGTCTCTTGCTGTCAAGAGATTAAAAACCCACCTTTTTACTAAGCACTTAAGCTGACTTGTACTTATTTATTAAATTTTTTTTTCCATTTCCAAAAAACAAAAAAAAAAAAAAAAAAAAAACACTTTGGTGCTAACAGGTTTCAGCAGATTTGTGTTCTTTGATAAAGCAATAAGCCACGAGAGACCGTGCGTTACTGCAATGATTTTATCACGGGGAAGGATGTTTTGGCACAACGCAAAGAGGAGATCCTATAACATCTTTCCCCATGATAAAATCATAGCAGTAACGCACGGTCTCGAGTGGCTTATTGCTTTCATAAAACGGCGGTCAACATAAAATATAATAAAATACAACAATGTTCAATAAATAAATGTTTTTATTTACAAAAACACTTACAAAAAGCATTCTTCCGCGAAATCACGTAGTCCGTTAACAGTGTTGCTAGGCAACATGAGGGCAAACATAACATTCACTTTTTCTTTTCAGTGGCGTATTAATATGGAATGATGTGAGGTGGTCATAGGTGTGCGTTTATCAGGGATTATACAACAGTTAGTTCCGACCTTACAATCTGATTGGTTGAGAAGCGTTCTAACTGTGCTGATATTCGTGATAACAGCACGGCCTTTTCACACCACAACTGTATTACTCCACTGACACGTTGCCAGTAACGACAAGCTTCATGCACACAAACGCGCACGCAGGAGACAGACTTTTTTCCCCGATCGCGTTTTAAATCCGTGATCTGATATACTATCTAGTGCACTATGTAGGGAACATATATCTGTGATCTGATACACAATCTAGTGCACTATGTAGGGAACATTAATGTGTTTGTAACGCGAACAGTTAGCTTAATTGCCCAGTTAGCAGCTCCTACAAATTCTGTTCTCACCAATATCCTTTGGTGTGTGCGAGAGGTTTTTTATTTCTTTTTTCCCTTTGGAGGTTCTTGCCTTCTTTTTCTTGTTCTGTCGCTCTGGATAAGAGCGTCTGCTAAATGCAGAAAAATTATGGTTGCAAATGAGGTTTAGGTAACATTCTATGAACGTTTTTATAACTTTAAAAAAACGTTCTGAGAACATCAAGAAAACTGGACAAAATAACATTGAAGGAACGTTCTAATAAAACATTCATACAACCAAAATGGAATATTAAGGGAACGTTCAGAGGACCTTATTTAAAATGTTCTTAGAACATTCCAAGACAATGTTCCCTTAAGCAATAGAACATGAGAGGGAGTGTGTTATCGTGAATAACATCACGGCTGTGATTCAGTCGCAGGCACGAGCCGAAGGCGAGTGCCACAGATCATTACAGCCGTGATGTTATTCGCGATAACACAAGACCTCAAGTGTTCTATTGCTTTTATACAACAGTTTTTACAAAATAAAGAAAGAAAATAAATCAAAGAAGCCCTGAATTTCATATTAAATACGCTTTAATATTGACAATACCTTCTGCCAAAAAGTAGTTCCACAACGAATATAAAGTTTAACACTACAAAGCAGACATCCCAAGTTGCAAAAACTCATTTCAGGGAGGTAAGAACAACAAGAAGAAAAAGGCAAGAACCTCCATAGGGAAAAAAAGAAATAAAAAAGCTCTCACACACCAAAGGATATGGGTGATAACAGAACTCTTAGGAGCTGCTAACTGGGCTATTAAGCTAACTGTTATCAGATCACAGATTTATGTTCCCTACATAGTGCACTAGATTGTGTATCAGATTTCGGATTTATGTTCCCTACATAGTGCACTAGATTGTGTATCAGATCTCGGATTTATGTTCCCTACACAGTGCGCTAGATTGTATATCAGATAACGGATTTAAAACGAGATCGGGAAAAAAGTCTGTGTCGCCTGCATGCGCGTTTGTGTGCATGAAGCTTGTCGTTACTGGCAACGCGTCAGTGGAGTAATACAGTTGTGGTGTGAAAAGGCTGTGCTGTTATCACGAATATTAGTACAGTTCTATGCATGTTTTCATAACTTTAAAAAAAGTTCTGAGAACAAGAAAACTGGACAAAATAACGATGAGGGAACATTCCAATGCAACGTTCCCACAACCAAAATGGAACATTTGGGGAACGTTCTCAGAACGTCATTTTGTTAGCTGGGTAAGTAAGTAAGTCAGTAAGTAAGTCAGTAAGTAAGTCAGTAAGCAAGTAAGTAATTAAGTAAGTCAGTAAGTAAGTAATTAAGTCAGTCAGTCAGTAAGTCAGTACGTAAGTGAGTCAGTAAGTAAGTCAGTAAGCAAGTAAGTAATTAAGTAAGTCAGTAAGTAATTAAGTCAGTCAGTCAGTAAGTCAGTAAGTAAGTCAGTAAGCAAGTAAGTCAGTAAGTAAGTAATTAAGTCAGTCAGTCAGTAAGTCAGTACGTAAGTAAGTGAGTCAGTAAGTAAGTCAGTAAGCAAGTAAGTAATTAAGTAAGTCAGTAAGCAAGTAAGTAATTAAGTAAGTCAGTAAGTAAGTAATTAAGTCAGTCAGTCAGTAAGTCAGTACGTAAGTAAGTGAGTCAGTAAGTAAGTCAGTAAGCAAGTAAGTAATTAAGTAAGTCAGTAAGTAAGTAATTAAGTAAGTCAGTAAGTAAGTCAGTAAGTAAGTAATTAAGTCAGTCAGTAAGTAAGTAATTAAGTCAGTCAGTCAGTAAGTCAGTACGTAAGTAAGTGAGTCAGTAAGTCAGTAAGCAAGTAAGCAAGTAAGTAATTAAGTAAGTCAGTAAGTAAGTAATTAAGTAAGTCAGTAAGTAAGTAAGTCAGTAAGTAAGTAATTAAGTCAGTCAGTCAGTAAGTCAGTACGTAAGTAAGTGAGTCAGTAAGTAAGTCAGTAAGCAAGTAAGTAATTAAGTAAGTCAGTAAGTAAGTAATTAAGTAAGTCAGTAAGTAAGTCAGTAAGTCAGTACGTAAGTAAGTCAGTAAGTAAGTAAGTCATAAGTAAGTAAGTAAGTAATTAAGTAAGTCAGTAAGTAAGTCAGTAAGTCAGTACGTAAGTAAGTCAGTACGTAAGTAAGTCAGTAAGTAAGTAAGTCATAAGTAAGTAAGTAAGTAATTAAGTAAGTCAGTCAGTAAGTACGTAGGTAAGTAAAGTACCATCAACCGTTACGACAGGCATTGCAGTGTAGTTTTTGGGGGGTGGCGCTGTTTTGGTTAATCGGTATAGACAAGTGAAATACCTCACAGAGATAGTAATATGAGCTCCGTGTGTGTAAGTGTGTTTGCATAGAGCGGCTTGCTGATCAGCAGTAGTCAGTAGTAGAGGAAGAGAAGATAGAGGAGGGGAAGGAAGGCTTAAATGAGCTGGGAGAAGAAAGAAAGGAGAATAGAGGACTGCTTGTTTCTCTTTGTGTTGGTTTGAATAACGGCAAAGAGTTGGAAAGTCACGGATAAGATTTGCAAGTGTTTTGCATTAGCTGAGGAAGAGGAGTGTGTGTGTTTCAGTTCACTTCACACACACTAACAGTGCTCACTCCGGAGAGCCGCGGACACGTGCTGAGCTTTCCTCTGCTTCAGAAACATTAGTGTGAGTTCATTAAGCTCAGTTACGTTTACTATAGTGAACAGAACAGTATTCGGCACGTATTTCTACTGAAGTGCACCTCTGTGTCTTAACCGACACCCGACACGATTTCATTCCTCTCTACGTGGCGTTTTTTTCTCACGCTGAACCGACCGACACAGCGAGGACAATCAATCCAACATCAGAGTTTCTTCCAGACTTCCACTATCAGCCATAACAGCAGACCATGGCCGCGGTAACAACCCCGGAGTCGAGCCCGCAGCCCCGGGTCTTCTTCCAAACTCCCCCCGGTACTGAAAAAACCGAGACCCCGGTCCGAAAACAGGGACGAGTCACAGTAAAGTACGATCGGAAAGAACTGAGAAAGAGACTGAACCTGGAGGAGTGGATCATTGATCAGCTCACTGAACTGTACGACTGCGAGGTAAGAATAATAAAAACACGAATAATCGATTGATCGTGGTTGATTTGTTTGTATGAATGTGTCCAAACTTGTGAGTTTTGGTTGTAAAAGTGCACACGTGTTAGCACATACATATAGGCATATAAGTACAAGGACATTTTGAATATTCGTTGAATTCGCGTTTAAAACCGAATATTCGAATACTGTGCAGAAACATAACTACAAAGTTTCTAATTGAGAAATGAGCTCTTTAACTTTTGTATTTAAATAGGGTAAGTAAACCAAAGATGGGGCTAATTTTGTTAGTTAAAATGCCATGTCCATTTGTGTTAAAGGAATGTACTTTTTAAGCATATAATCAACAGATGGCATGATGGCATAGTAGGTAGTGTTGGTGCTGTAACCTTTTAAGGTTGTATGATTGATTTTTCACCACTGGTTACATTCTGAAGGGGGTTTGGCATGCTCTCTCAAAGTCCATTTTAGTAACCGTAAAGTATTCTAGTTGGGTATTTCTCCAGATTGCAACTAGGTTAGTAGGTCATTGTGCATGGTATATTCACTTTATTCTAGTAAGGATGCTGCATTTGAAGTTGAGTGTAAAGTTGTGCTTTGGCTGGTCATCTTTTTTTAAAAATCATTAGCAGTTATTGCTTTACAAACAGTTAAATCCATATTTTGCATTCCTCCTAGATGTATCTATCAATGTTGTAGTGAAAAAGGACTATTGACTAAGGTGTTTTTTAAAGTTTAATTTTACTTTAAAGCAGCAGCAACACGCATTACAGCTTTTCTCATTTACATTAATACATTTACTTTAAGTCATGGGACATGGTTTTATTGTAATTCACTATTACAAGCAGCACTACATGTTTACAATATGGATACGAACAAATTGCCTTGAAAAATTTTAATACAGTCATTCAAATTACTCTTGTATTACGTTAGGCTGGCTTGTTAATATGTCCTGGGCACATCCTCTTGTAAATTATTCATGAACTTTAAAGTGAAATTGAGGAAAGCACTAGATTTAAAGCTTTTTTCATTCAGGAAGGTTAGAAATGCACCTTTATGCTAATTGAAATATCCAATCTGTTATTATCACTGGTTTTACCAGATGTAGTCTTTTGTATTCTTGGCAGTTTATGCTCTTATGCTTTCTCCAGGGAATTCTCTTGGAATTATTGTGAAAACAGCAGAGAACTGCAGAACAAAATAACCTTTACTCTCTTTGTGCTTTCTCACACAAGACATAAGGTCAGATGTAAGCATACTGACTCATGCTGCAAACAAGATGTCTATTCTCAAACTCTATAGATTGTTATGAGAACTCAACAGGCTTTCACATGTTCAGATTGGGTAAATACAATTTTGTCTATGAGACTATGCATTTTGAGAACTTCTACTAGTGTTATTTGATGTCTGTTGTGCTCACACCCCTCCTTTTTGTTAATTAATTGGAGGACTGCACTGGGCAAGTCAATACTCATTCTAGTAGTGCCTTAGGTTGTGCTGGCAATCCATGATGTGTAAGTCAAATCAGATTATTCTATCAGTAAACTGTAGTTTATGCTGTGGATTATACTAGCAATGAACTGTAGTATTCATTTCTGACTAGAATTGATGAATGGCTTTCTCTTAAAGAAATAGTTTCAGGTTTTCTTCATAAAATGGCATACATGACAATAGTTTTCTAAAAATTATGTACCTTACGCTTCATGTTTTTAAAAACGTTTCACTCTCATTTTGCACCTGTCCAACTTGAGGGTCGTTGCACCCATCAAATTAAATGAATTGTTTATATGCACAAAGTACAGTCAGGTTAGTTGTACACATAAAGTTCATACTTTTGTCAGTTAAATAATGTTTGAGAGCAAATAACAGATTCTAGTTTCTATTCCATTTAACAAAATGTTCCAGTTTATGTGGAAACAGTTTTTGTAAATGTTATTACACTGTCTAAACCAAGCTAATCTAAATTTACAAGCCAAAAGACACACTGCAGGTTTAGTGGGTGTGTTTAAACCAGAGATCTGGCACTGACCCACTAATCTATTCCTGGCAGTGCTTAAAGTGTTTAGGTAAGAAAAGCTCGCCTGTTTCTTTTTAAAGCATTAACCTGCTTAAACTGTTGTTTTGGTCTAACTGAGCATGAAGTCAAACCTGTTTCACTGAATTTATACATTAGGGAACTGCTGCTTCACTTCTGTTAAGCTGACCCACATTTGGTTGCCGGTTGTGAGTAGACTTTTTGCACAAACCATATTTTTCTCAGAAGACTTTTCTCAGAAGACTTCCTTAAGTACAAGTTCACTAAAAGTAAATAGTTTGTAAAACCATTTGTGAACTGTGGAGTCTGGTGGTCTCCAAACGGGATTTAATCTGTGCAACAAGAGATTATTGGAATACAGATCCTTACCCGGTCTGGTTTAATCTAGTGATAAGCCTTCAGAACCTCATGCTCATAATAACAAAAGAACTTTCATTTCCCTTATTCCATCTCTCCTCACTGCTGGAGAACTCTTCCGGACATCCAATACCCTCCCCCAGTTTCCCCCACACCACTAAGACGGAAATACACTCTTCTTCCTAATGTTTCCCTCTAGAGTTACTCTTCAAAGTAAAACCCTACAGCATTCAACCTAATAGCACGTGGCACTGCAGACCATTGTAAAACTGGTGTTCATTCTTCTCTGTGTCAGATGCAGTAACTTCATAGAGCAAAACAAAAATAATTTTAGAGTTTACTTCACATCCAACCAGACTACTTTTTGCCTTAGTATTGTAGAATATACATACTAATCTGCAGTGTCATGCCTTTCTGAGGCCAGTTTGGTATTGCATTGTATTCAGCAAAACAACTGGTCACTTTTTTATAAAGCATCATTCTACATTAGTAAATAGCTTAGTTACTATGTTTACACTCCAAATTAAGTACTACTTATTTATACTTTTACTACTGCAGTAAAAAAAAGGAGCAGATTACAATTGAATCTCAGTGATACTGAAGTAAGAAAATGCTGTTGTGTACGTAATCAGCAGTAAGCAAAAACTTTAGGCAATCAGACTAAAATAACACAGTATGCTTACATAAAGAAGACTATATAATGCCCATCTTGTACACAATACATTAATCCTAATCTAACACATTTTATCATATAAGTTCTGTCTCATTTAGACGAACATGCACTGTACACTCATTATGATCACAAGCTGCTTAAAACTGAGCTTAATACAGCTTAGTGTCAATTATACATGTAATTCTGCATTTGTTCACCACACATGCTTTGTTAATTGAGGAAGCACTAAACAAAGATACTGTTCTGCTGTTCTGTTTATTTTAAGTTAGACATGACTGCTAACCGAGTGTTTAAACCTGCAAGGACACAGGGACACTGAATTCCTCATCACTTTACGTTTATATACAAATTAGTTATGCAAATTTTGTAGTCAACTTGAAGCCAACGATTAATGGTTAACCAACAAGCATATAACAGAGGTGTTAGCTCAGTGGTTATGCTACTATTGATTGGAAGGTGGCTGGTTAAAGCCCTTCAAATTGGCACTGTTGGGCCCCTAAGTAAAAGGAATTTACCCTTAATTGCTTGCATTGTATCTGGACACAATTGGAAATTGCTTTGTATAACAGTGTCTGCATAAGGAAGTGTAAATGCTAATAGCGTCCCACCAAAATACAAAACACATCAAAGTATTTCAACACATCATTACTGCCTTGTTTATTGATGAAAGTTATTTTATACAGTTGGTAGGTAAGATAAAAATAAATACTGAACAGAACTAGTTCGGCAATTTAAATGTGAATGTTTGATTTTAAACAAAAAGTTTGGCTAAACTGATGCTAATCAAATACTACAGTGCAGTTGTAGCCTAACGGTTAGGGTACTAGACTAGTAAGCAGAAGGTCACTGGTTTAAACCGCACCACTATCAGGTTGCACTGTTGAGCCTTGAGCAAGACCCTTAACCCTCAGTTGCTTAGACTGTATACTGTAAGTCGCTTTGGGTAAAAGCGTCTGTTAAATGCTGAAAATGTAAATGTAAAAAAATACTACAGATGCAGCAGAGGTCTTAAAGCTCTCATTAGTGTAGTGACATTATTGTAGTTACTATAGGATGAGCAAAGTTTGAAGTTTATATTGGGACATGATGTGTGTGAAGGTGAATCGGAGGTTAACAGCACTTTAGCAGTTCACTTTTGTTTGACTTGTAGAGATATGAGTAGCTCTGCTTTTAAGTCAATCCACTGTTGAAAATTAATAGTAATTGGCATATTAAACAGCAACGTTTTGAAAATATAATTTGTGTTTTATCAGTTCATTATTATAGTCTCTACATACTCCCCTACTACCTACATATAAAGAGAAAAACATATTTATATAAACTTTATTATAGCTACCCGTGTACTGTATAATGAATACTACATATTCAGACACCTGCTCTCGCGTACTGTTCAGTATGGAAGTATGTGATTTTGGACTCAGCCCTAGTTACTTTTTTTTATTACACATTAGCATAACATCGGGCCACATCAGCCATACTCATGAGTAAGCATATTCTTTTAGCTGCCACATATTTGAAGTAAACAAATGTGACCAGAATGCCATATGTCAGTATTAAATATTATGGTGTATGTTCTATGGCTTAAACTGTGTTATATTGCAGTCATTAAGTATCTAAAAATAGTAGGCCAGCATCTGTGTCCTCAGTAAGTACTCAGCCTCACACACGTTACAGACGGGAAAGTGAGAGGATGGTCATGTAAAGATAATAAATCAGATAAAGGCGAGACGGAAGAGCAGATGAACAAATCTAAACGCAGGGATGAATATGCAAATACATACACTTGAACTTGCACCACTTGTGTGAGTTTTGTCTGACACGTGGTGAACAGTGGAGCAGATTTCCTTCTGTACGCAATAAAGCAGGCAATTACTACAGTAACCTACTGAAGTAAAAGATCTGATGGAGCGCCGTGGTGTTGAGCTCATGGCTGCGTTTGGTTAAGAAGGCATTTTGCAAGTGTGAGTGGAAAACTAGATGCCATACTGATAAAAGTACAGGGTGGTGGAACAAGCAGCTGTGAAGCAATAAGCAGATCACTGAGTTACAGCCAACAGCAAGAAAGAGAGGTGGAAAAAGACAGCTGAGGTTTCACACTTTGGCTGAAAATACAAGGATTACACATTTTTCCCGAGGACCTCACACATTTACATACACTCTCTGTTTTCATCTTTTCTTGGTCTACCGCATATGGAACACAAGCAATTAAAACCAACTTAATAAAATAACAATTAATACCAAAATATATTACTGTAACTAGAATAACAAAAAACGTTTTTACATTATCAGCTCTTTGCTTGTGCTACACTGAGTAAATGTTTGTAATTTATTATCAGTGTTGGGGATGTCGAGGCTTAATAGGCTAACCGATAACTGTTGCTGACTCTTGGTTTGTACTAAGATAGTAGCTTTAGCTTTCTCTGCATAGACATGCGAGCTTAGACTGCTGAGTTGACTCACCCAGAGTTCATATGCACTAGTTTCTTTCTGAGAGAATGAATCCGATCTAAATTATGCATTAAAATCCCCAAACAGAATCTGTTTTGTAACAGTTTGATTTTTGACTGCATGTTGAACTGCCTGTGTGTGATTTTATTATTTTTACCAAAATGATTTGGATTTTGAATGCTTTGCTTTGGTCATGTTCCAGTATAAAGGCAGAATTACCTTTATTAAATAACGATTAGCATGTTTACTTACTAAATGAACAGTTTGGTACTGGCTACTGTTTTAAATCTACAGTCTGAATGCTTAATGCCATGTTCCCACTACACGACTTTCCAAGTCGTCAGGTCACTGTACAGTTCACACTACACAACTGGATCTCTTGTAATCGGGAGTCTTTCAAGTCGGTGTGGCTTTCACACTACACGACTGATCGGCGATAGGGGGTTTCACACTACACCATCTATCACCAACTGGAATCGCAGACGAGCTTCTCTGGTCTCCCAAACTACGTTTTGTCACGAAAACAAACGTGAGAAGTGACGAGGGTTTTTAATGATACCACGTCCAAAAATGCACGTCAACAAGTAGCGAGCGATCAAAGTTTGTGTGCTGATGTGCAGCGTATAAGAACAGCATGAATTGTTCTATAGTGAGTTGGAGGTTAATAAATATTTTTTGCAATGTTTGTTGGTCTTATGTTTTGTAGAGAACAATAAGGTCAGAAGTACTGTATAAATCTTGTGTGTGCCGATGTATTTTGATATAAACACACTATCACACTAGCTTGTGTTCTCATCGGCTGTTCGACATAGCACTCATTACCAGTCGGGCAACTCGGATCCAGATATATGACAAGCTAGATATCTCTCTTCGGTCGCTTGGATCGAGTGGTTCAGTAATTCACACATAGCGATTGAGAGCTGAGTTGCTCCTGAGCCGGCAAATCTAGCGCTGACCAGTCGCCGAGTGAAAATCAGGGCAAAAATCATGTCATGTGAACTAGGCATAATTGGTTCTGCTTATAGTGTATATGTTCATCTTACTATTCTGCTGTTTTAGTTTAATATAGCGTAAAGGCTTGATGAAACTCTGTGTTTTATATTTTAATAGGATGCTGTGATCGGTGATCAGTTAACTGTTGACTAATGATGATTGGTTATTAGATGAATTAGACAAATTTTGCATCCCTGGTCAAAATAATAGAATGCCTTTATTTGTCATAATACATATACACGTGTACACAGTACAATGAAATTCTTTCTTCGCATATCCCAGCTTGTTTGGAAGCTAGGGTTGGAGCGCAGGGTCAGCCATTGTACAGCGCCCCTGGAGCAGAGAGGGTTAACAGTGTCTGCAGCGGCAGAGCTGGGATTCGAACCCTCAACCTTTCAGTTGCTAGCCCAAAGCCCTACCCACTAGGCTACCACTGCCCCTAATAATAATAATAGTTACACTAATAGTATAAGCTCAGGTTTGCTATAAGCTACTTGGATTGACATGTATCACCCCCTGCCTGTTTAAAATGTGAGTTAGTATTAGGTCAAATTAGTATTGGAATCTAATCTGGTGGCTAAGTTTTCCTAAATATGGGCAGTATGTTACAAACAGCAAGCCATTTTTATAGCTGCCACTTTCTCCATGCGGATCTGCTTCTGTTGTGTTGATGTCTTGAACTCTGGCCTGTAAATCCAGTGTATCAGTGAGCAGTTGCTTTCAGATTTGTTGTATTTCTACAGATCCGCTTTTAAGAGGGTATCACAGTCACTTATGATACAAACTGAGAGGAAACAAATCTTACTTTGATCTAGCAATAGCACTGGTGCTTTAACTGTACCCACTGAAATGTGGCATGACATCAATTCCTCAATGTTATTTTTCAAACCTTATATATATATATTTTATAATTTTAATACTAATGCAGCCACAATATCCATTTAATATAGACAGATTTAAATGAGATAGACTGCAATTTAAAGGAGATTACAACAAAATCTCACTGTTATTAGGTACCAAATTTAGGTACTTAACGTAAACATGACTGTTACATGTTTAAAGGGTTGTAAAGGTTTATGTTTATGGCTATGTGAGACTAAGAAGCACTTTTACTTGTCATAAGTACATGTGTTTGACAACCAAATAATGATGCCAGTTCACTATATCTGTTTTTTTGGTTCCTTTTGACTCAACATGACCAACAACCATGCTGTTCAAGTGAGTTAGTTGGTCTAATGAGTCATTTTCCACTCAGCTGAATTCAGTTTTATCTGTTACTTCCGCACACTAAAAACTGTTTCATAATAGTGTTGTTAGTTTACAAGAATAAATCATGAATCATTACCACAGTGGTATTACAAGCAATGCCTATGATTTCTGCTAAACCAGAAACATCTAAGTAAACATAAGCAATTTTTTAGGCTTTTATACTCGCTCAGACAACTCATAAACTCATTAAGGACCTATTTGATTTTAAATAAAATGTAAGGTTATTAACAGCTACCACTTGGTTTTCATTGTAAGTATGTTTTTAGTCAGCTGTTTTTTCCTCACTAACACGAAATTGTTTTAACAGCCAGCAATTATGTTTGAGAACTAAGAAGTATTCTTTTAATGCTTGTCACTTAGTAATGTTGGTCACTACAAGCTTCTTTATTTACCAGTATAGAGCCGTTTGGCCTAAAGGCCTTAAGTACATCACTATGAGGGTTCAGTCGGCTACATCACATGGTCTCATCAGTAGGTTGCCCTACTTACACTAGTCTGGATCATTAATAGATCTTAAGTTACTCTTATACTGTAGAAACATACATCATTCAAAACCACACTGTCTGTCAGTCAAGGTACCCAAAAGATAGGTTGGAGCCAAGCCATGCAGGGACTAGAAGTATTTTATGTTGTGTTCTGAAATGAACAGGAAGCCAATGATGAGTGGGAGTGATGTGTTCCCATGGTCTAGTGTGGGTACAAACCCTAGCAGCTGGGTTTTGCACATTTTGCAACCTGTTCAGACTTATTGCCGAGAGTAAAGAACAGGATTGCAATAGTCGGGTCTAGCCATGACACTGTATTTTAACTACAAACCATGAGGTGTAGGCTAGTGATTTAAAATGTACTTAATATTTGAGAATATAGACCTGAAGATTTATTGTGGTTATCTGCAAATGTGGCACATATAAACACATTTTAGTGTGTGTTTGGGGATGCAAGTGTGAGCAACGACAGCTGTTAAAGCCTGTAGTAAAAGATGATGAAAAAGCTTCCAGTGGTGCTATTTAAGGGTCAGTCGGTAAACATCCTGACCTTTTCAATGTGCTCATATATACACACACAGCATTTCATCTCATCAGAAGTCACAAGACTAAGACCTCTTTGGCTGTCCAGAAACATCACATAATATCCATCCCACAACCTCCATTCTCCCTCCCTGAATCACACACACTCCCAAAACAATATGTCTGTGTGTGTGTGTGTGTTTGAGGAGCAGGTTTGGACCTGCTTTTATTCATGTGTACAGCCAGTATACTCAGTAAAATAAGTGCATGTGTATAAAAGGATCAGAATGACTGCCAAACAGCTGTTTCTCCAGGATAACGTGTGTAAATAATATGCAGTTGGAATATTAATCTTGCAATCACTTTGCTTAAAAATAAATCTCCATTACTGCTTCTTTTATTTAGAATTAAACAAAACAGTGCTGTAATTTACACTACAGCATTTCTCCTACTCTTATTGTATGTCTCACTTCCCATACAGTCAAAACAAATCCAGTAATGAGGAAGCAGATAACCCACTTTTTTATTAATAAGGAAACATGGTTTGATGCTCAACTGAACAAGCACTCACCCTCAGCATGATATGAAAATGATGTGATTCCCAACAGGCAGGCAAATTAAAATTAGCAGTGAAATATGGAGCAGCCGAACAGCGTAAAACCTCCTTTTACATATCTACACATCTAGAATTAGTTTGCAGATGATGTATTAAAGGACTAATGGAAATAAAGTGTGTTGGGCTATTACAAGCTGTCAGAACAGCTTTAATGTAGCAAGGTGCATATTTCTCTGGAAATGTACCCAATGGATGGAACTTAAATCATTTGGGAAAATCTTTACAGTATTTAATATGAAGCAGTTTTAAAGTGTTTAACTAGGATGACATAGGATTTACAATGCCTATAGAAAATCGTCATACCCCTTTGAAATCTCTTTGAAGTCACCTTTTTGTCATACAGCCTGAAGTCAGAACACACAAAAGCTATCTTTCTCCAGCTTTATTTACACATTTTGCATTACAACATGTAAGTAAATGATTTAAATAATAATAAAGAAAGAAAAACTAGAGTAATAGGGTTGGGAAAAGGGATCGATTCCCTGATTGCATATTTTATAGGGCCAGCATTTGCTTTAATCACAGCCATTGGTCTGTTTGGATATGGACAGTGGTAGCTCAGTGGTTAGGGTACTGGAGTAGTAAGCAGATAGTTGCCCGTTTAAGCCTCACCACTGCCACTATTGGGCCCCTGAGCAAGGCCCTTAACCCTCAATTGCTCAAAATCATGTTCAGTCATAATTGTAAATCACTTTGGATAATGCAGAAAATGTAAATACGTCCCTTCCAGCTTTGCTCATCTATCTTGAGAATATTGGCTCATTCTTAATTGCTCATTGTTCTAATTCTGTCAAATTTCATGGTGACCAGCAATACACTGCTCTCTTTAAGTCCATCCACAGATGTCCTATCGGATTTAGGTCATGGCTCTCACTTGGTCACTGAAGGACATTCACCTTCTTATCCATAAGCCACTGCTTTGTTTTTTTTGGCAGTGTTTATAGGTTCGTTGTCTGGCTGGAAGATGAACCTTCTGCCCATCTTCAGCTCTCTAACAAAGGGCCGTATGCTTTCCCTAAGAAGCTGGATGTACTTGGCAGCATCCATTTCCCCTTTAATCTTGACCTGTTGCTCAGTTCCTGCTGAAGAGAACCAACCCTTTAACATAACATTGGAATCCTCTAAGTATTTTAGCATTGCACTTTTCAGGAGTGGCTTCTTTCTTGCCGTTCTTCCATATAGATCTGCTTTTAGTAAACCTTGTTAGATTGTCACATGCACAGACTGACCAAGATCAGCCATACAGCCTCTCGGTAGCCTCACTGATCAATATCCTCCTGGCTCGGTCATCCAGTTTGAATGGACAGCGTTTAAAGACTCCACCCACATAGTTTGGTCATCCCACCAACATAGTCCAGTCATCCCGCCCTAGCAGAATTGTGTCTGCTGCAAGCACTGCCAATTATGCCTGCTTTATTGGGCCCTGCCGACCAGTGGCAGCGCCAAGTTTCGAACCAATGAGTTCTTTTAATATTCATGCCCTGTTAATGGGGACATTGCCATCCAGACAAAGGTCGCTCCCACTAGACAGTAATGTTCCATCACAATGATTGGTGATCAATCAAAATAACATGAATTCGCAATATTTTCCTCTTGATTTTTTTACGATTGCTTAAAAGAAGCTCTTGATGTAGAGTTCTTTCTTCAGTTTCTTCCTTGTTTGGCCATTCATGTTACTGGTACTTCAGCCATTAACAGACAGAGGCTGGGCTAGTGAATAAACTTCCTTGTTCATGTGGCTTTTGCTGATTGAAACAAACTGTGTTGTAAACGATGTTGTAGAGATTTAATTTTTTTCTATTTTTACTATATGCTGTTTTTACCCAAACTACTATTTCTTTACACACGGTGAATATCATTATATTTAAATCAATATAATTTTGTTTACACTGATTTATATTTGGGTCAGTAACCATTTATATGGTATAAGTGAAGTCTGAGTGTCTACTTGTAATTGTGTGTTTGAATGAATGCAGTTTTAGTGTTGCGCTGAACAGAGCACACAGCTGGACCACAGTGTTTAGACTGAGTCGGGTTTCCAGGCTGTATACTGAAGCATGCTGAGTGATTGTGTCCTTCCCAGAAGGAATCGGGAAGATTAAAAAGCCTTGTTCAGTGGCGAGCTCTCAGAGGCCAGCGGGTCGGCTGGAAATAGCTGCTCTCTTAATCCATACACTTTATTTAGTGTTACTCTCACAGAGTCAACCAGATTCATTTGTTCTTGGGGCTACAGATAAAAAGTAAAAAATCGTAGTCACAGGGTAAAATAATTACTGCTTCTTCTATTTGTTAATGATCTCTCTATCTCTCATGTGTGGATTATTAAACCTGTTTATTATGCACACCCATGCTGTAGCTATAGTCATTATTTATTTTTATGATAATGATAATGTGTACAGTACAATTAAATGCTTTTTACACATCCTCCCTGCTACTTTGGAAGCTGGGGTCAAAGTGCAGGGGCAGCTATTGTATGGCACCCCTGGAACCAAGAGAGTTAAGGGCCATGCTCAGGGGTCCAACATAGCCTGCATGGCAGAGCTGGAATTCAAACCCACAACCTTTCAGTTGCTCTATCCGCTAGGCTCTTGGTACACAAACCACCTAGGTGCCTTTAGTATATGGTTTATTACTGTGTCCAGTTTCTTGTGTAATTGTACCCTATCTGTTTGTTTGTTTGTTTGTTTATTTATTAGAATTTTAACGTCATGTTTTACACTTTGGTTACATTCATGACAGAACGGTAGTTACTCATTACACAAGATTCATCAGTTCACAAGGTTACATTGAACACGGTCATGGATAGTTTAGTATATCCAAATTGCATGTCACTTGCATGTCTTCGGACTGTGGGAGGAAACTGGAGCACCCGGAGAAAACCCATGCAGACACGGGGAGAACATGCAAACTCCACACAGAAAGAACCCGGACCGCTCCCACCTGGGGATCGAACCCAGGACCTTCTTGCTGTGAGGCGACAGTGCAACCCACTTAGCCACCGGGCCACCCTGCACCCCATCTAAACCAACAATGGAAAGTGTTCACTATGGGAACACTAATGAGCTGGTGTTCTACAGATGGTAGATTACTCTTAGCATAGGCTTAAATGTGCTGTGGGTATGAGTGCATCCAGCACAAAAAATATAACCTATTATTTAGTGACCTTTTATAAATATACACAGTGTACAAACAGAGGGATGTATGGTCACATTTGCTCTCAGAACAGGCTTATTTTATTGTGGTATAGATTCCATAGGTTGTTCCAAATATTGCTTTGCGATTGAGTCCACATTGACATGATTGCTTTAGTTTTTACTCCTCTGTTGCACTGTCTGAGCACCACACTACTCATCACTGCATAAAAATGACTGAAACGTTAGTCATCTGAAAAACATAGAAGTTTAATACTTTGCCTTAACTTCCTCTTTCTGTTTATTCGTTCTGTCCATCCATGCCTCTCCCCATGTGAGTAATCAATCACATTTGTTAAGCAGTCACAACCCAGACAGTCAGAGCAGGTCATCCCCTCTGACCTCATCAAAGTGCCAATGAGTCATAAGGTTATGCCATAGGGTGATTGTAACCTCCCTTACTGCTTACAATCAGTGTCAGCTTGTTTTAATCACTGCTTTCATTAACTTTAGGAAGCTTGAAGTAATTACTGTTGGGAACTTGTAATTCATGAGAATGGAGCTCACTAGTAATTTTCTGTTTACATCCCAGCATGATCTAGTACTGAATTAAACCTCTTAAATTACACTCAGCCAGGCATCCTCATTCCTGCACGACTAAATGTTTGGAGGGCTTTCTCCATAAATCCAAGAAAACGCTTCATACTATTGTTAGTATGAACATACTATATATTCTCGTCTTTCTAAATCCAGTTCCATATCGTTCCAAGTATAACAGACCGTCCAGGAGACGAGAGCTTAAGAGAGAAGTTAGAGGAGATGGACTGTACTAACTTGCTAGTATTGATCAGTCATGTGTGTTTACAAAGCTCTTATTCATTAAACACACACAGACCAGATGCTGACCCGCCGTGTCTCGTTCCTATCTAGTTCATCCATGTGTCACCATGGATTGGCTGAACTTGCCTCACATTGCTCATAAGGTTTACCAGTTTGACCAGTATGAACATTATACTTTGGATATTAAGAAAATTGAAATACATTTAACACATACTATCCGATGCCGTGTTTTATTTCCTTTCTGTAATTGATATTTTTCTTAAGTATAGTTGGCCTGACCATGACATTTACTCAACTGTAGTAGGACATGCTTGTTGCTGTTTTTATTTTAATATTATTATAATTTTTAATAAGGGAAATAAAACATGAACACAAAGTAGGGAAAGATTTTAATGGGATGAAAGGTTCTTGAGTAGTGTAAAGGCTGCAGAGGGTGAATTCAAAAGATAATAATACAAACAACAAAATGTTAAACAGGTACCATAGTGCATAGCGTAATTTAATACACTGATCAGCCATAACATTAAAACCACCTCCTTTTCTACACTCACTGTCCATTTTATCAGCTCCACTTACCATATAGGAGCACTTTGAACTTCTACAATTACTGACTGTAGTTCATCTATTTTACCCTGTTCTTCAATGGTCAGGACCACCACAGAGTAGGTATTATTTAGGTGGTGGATCATTCTCAGCACTGCAGTGACACTGACATGGTGGTGGTGTGTTAGTATGTGTTGTGCTGCTGAGAATGATCCACCACCTAAATAATACCTGCTCTGTAGTGGTCCTGGGAGAGTCCTGACCATTGAAGAACAGCATAAAAGAGGGCTAACAAAGCATGCAGAGAAACAGATGGACTTCAGTCAGTAATTGTAAAACTACAAAGTGCTTCTACATGGTAAGTGGAGCTGATCAAATGGACAGTGAGTGTAGAAACAAGGTGGTTTTAATGTTATGGCTGATTAGTGTATATTGGGAAATAAATATTAAAACACCCAGCAGTTTATGTCTTGATGTTTATTTTTGAGGGGAAAGGGTGCATATACTGTCTTTAAAAAACAAAAATAAATAAATGGTGGTTATATTTGTATTTATTTGGTATGTTTTCCTGATATGTACATGAATACATTCATTAAATTCTTGGAAGCACTCCTAGCACTTAAAAACTCCATATAAGATAGGAAAACACAATTAAAACTCTACACTCTTATAGTTACACAAACATTAACCACCATACGCACAAGTAAAGAAAGCAAATCGACCCACCACTTTGACGTTTAAAGACTAAATCTATTAGCTAGCCACTTTACTTTAGTGGTAGCCTAGTGGGTAGAGCTTTGGGCTATCAACCGGAAGATTGGCGGTTCAAATCCAGGCTCTGCTATGCAGCCACTGTTGGGTCCTTGAGCAAGGCCCTTAACCCTTTCTGCTCCAGGGGCGCCGTAAGATGGCTGACCCTGCGCTCTGACCCCAGCTTTCAAACAAGCTGGGATATGTGAAGAAATAATTTCTTTGTACTGTACATCTGTATATGTATATATGACAAATAAAGGACATCTTATCTTATGATAATAGCCATAGCAGCTGACATGGCGTTAGGAATTAAACAAGCAAGCAAACAATGCTTTAGGGTAGCAGCACCTTTAAAAGCTGCGCTGTGGAGCTTCAGAGCTACAGGAAGCAACACAGAAGTGTGAACACAAGTACATTGCTTAGTCAAGACTATTTTAATGTCGTCGTGAAATTCTACAAGATGCTGCAAACTATTTGGCACTGAGATGTATGCCAGCTGAATGAATACAGACATTATTATAGAACTTATGTTCCAACCAGAGAGCAGATCAACCAAAATTCAAGAGTTTCTACTTTTGTTTTTACTCCCTTGACTGCTAGTTCTTGCTCTGATCTTTAGTGCTTGTTACCTGCATTTCTTTAGCCAATCTATACTCCATAACACATTGGTGCTAGTTTCTACGCCATGCAGAAACTATTTCTTGGGACAATGGTAGCCTAGTGGATAGAGCTTTGGACTATCAACTTAAAGGTTTAGAGTTCGAATTCCAGCTCTGCCATGCAGCCACTGTTTGGTCCTTGAGCAAGGTCCTTAACTATGGTGTCAAAATAGGGCCAAAAGTATTGAGAACCAAAGAGCAGATTTTGAGAACCTAAAAAGCATAATTTGAGTTCATTTTATATTTTACAGCTTTTGGCTGAGCTTTTTCTCAATCACGGTTCTCTCGGTCTCACTTTCAGTTTAAAAAGTTTTTCGCTTCCGCTTTTTCTCAACTCAAAAATATTCTCAAGTTAGATTCTGGCACAGTTTTGACGGGTGGGCGGGATCTCGTCACTCATTGGCTGCTGGAAATAAGCCCCGCCAGAAACTTATTTTGATGGGTGGGCGGGATTTCGTCACTCATTGCCAGACTACTTAGTGTCTGTTATTCCACTCCAATAACCCTTATTTCTCACTCCAATAACCCAACTGTTTTGTTATTTTGTCAGCCCAGCACTTTGGGTTATCATGTCCTGTTGCCAGTGGCTAAATTCTATCCATCCATCCATCCATCCATCCCAATACAATACAATACAATATCAAATACTGTTGGATACCAGGACACTGTGGAATACAGGGAAACGAAAGAGTGGATAACATCGCCAGATCGACCAGAAGTCAGGACATAACCTTTCGCCCCATCCCAGTCACAGATACCATCCCAATAATAAAAGCCTTCATAAACACAAAATGGCAAGAGAAATGGGACAACCAAATCAACAACAAACTCCAAGAAATCAAACCTAACATAAAACCGATAGGTTACAAGATGGAGAACCGATACCACCAAGTCATCCTCACAAGGTTGCGCATAGGACACTCCCAATTAACGCACAAACATCTACTTACAGGAGATGAACCCCCTACCTGCCAGAACTGCAATGTGACCCTGACAATTAAACATGTACTGATTGAATGCCCTAACCTGCAACGACAAAGACAGCAACACTTTCGTGCTGACCACATTAAAGATCTCTTCGAAAAGACCTCACCAGGGAAAATACATAATTACTTAATTCACGTCAAACTAGTACACTTTATGTAATAAAAGAAATGATGGGAGTACCAAGCCACACCCTGCCCTCTAAAAACTTTATCAACTTTATATGAAACAGAAACTTGACATGCCACGTACAGTTGAAACCAGAAGTTTACATACACTATATAAAAAGACACATGTGCATGTTTTTTCTCACTGTCTCACATGAAATCAGAATAAACTCTTCCTGTTTTAGGTCAATTAGGATTACCACAATTATTTCTATGTGCTAACTGCCAGAATAATGAAAGAGAGAATTTTTTAAGGCAATTTTTACTACTTTCTTCAAAGTCAAAAGTTTAAATACACTAAGATTACTATGCCTTTAAACAATTTGGGACAGCCCATATGATCATGTCATGTCTTTGGAAGCTTCTGATAGGTTTATTGGCAACATCTGAGTTAAGTGGAGACACCTGTGGATGTATTTTAAGGCACACCTGAAACACACTGCTTCTTTGTGTAACATCATGGGAAAGTCAAAAGAAATCTGCCAAGATATCAGGAAGAGAATTGTGGACTTGCACAAGTCTGGTTCATCCTTGGGTACAATTTCCAGATGCCTGAAGGTGCCTCGTTCATCTGTACAAACAATTATATGCAAGTACAAACAAGATGGGAATGTCCAGCCATCATACCGCTCAGGAAGGAGACGGGTTCTGTGTCCCAGAGATGAACGTGCTTTGGTCCGAAATGTGCACATCAACCCAAGAACAACAGCAAAAGACCTTGTGAAGATGCTGGCTGAAGCTGGTAAGAGTGTGTCATTATCCACAGTGAAACGAGTACTGTATCGACATGGGCTGAAAGGCCACTCTGCCAGGAAGAAGCCATTACTCCAAAAGAAACATAAAAAAGCCAGATTAATGTTTGCAAATGCACACAGGGACAAAGACTTTAATTTTTGGAGACATGTCCTGTGGTCTGACGAAACTAAAGTTGAACTGTTTGGCCATAATGACCATCGTTACGTTTGGAGGAAAAAGGGGGAAGCTTGCAAGCCTGAGAACACCATCCCAACTGTGAAACATGGGGGTGGCAGCATCATGTTGTGGGGTTGTTTTGCTGCAGGAGGGACTGGTGCACTTCACAAAATAGATGGCATCATGAGGAAAGAACATTATGTGGAAATACTGAAGCAACATCTCAAGACATCAGCCAGGAAGTTAAAGCTTGGGCGCAAATGGGTCTTCCAAATGGACAATGACCCGAAGCATACTGCCAAACTGGTTACAAAGTGGCTTAAGGATAACAAAGTCAATGTTTTGGAGTGGCCATCACAAAGCCCTGATCTCAATCCTATAGAAAATTTATGGGCAAAGCTGAAAAGGCAGGTGCGAGCAAGGCGGCCTACAAACATGGCTCAGTTACACCAGTTCTGTCAGGAGGAATGGGCCAAAATTCCTGCCAACTATTGTGAGAAGCTTGTGGAAGGATATCCTAAACGTTTGACCCAAGTCATACAGTTTAAGGGCAACAGTACCAAATACTAATGAAATGTATGTAAACTTTTGACTTTGAAGAAAGTAATAAAAATTGCCTTAAAAAATTCTCTCTTTCATTATTCTGGCAGTTAGCACATAGAAATAATTGTGGTAATCCTAATTGACCTAAAACAGGAAGAGTTTATTCTGATTTCATGTGAGACAGTGAGAAAAAACATGCACATGTGTCTTTTTATATAGTGTATGTAAACTTCTGGTTTCAACTGTATATAGCTGTAATCGTGCTGACGTGGCAATAAATCCCAGCCATCCATCCATCCATCCATCCATCCATCCAATCCAATCCAATCCAATCCAATCCAATCCAATCCAATCCAATCCAATCCAATCCAATCCAATCCAATCCATCCGCTTATTCACCTGTTTGAGGTCAGGACTTTATGGACCTTGCTGGAACAGGAGATGGATTTCATCGATGTTACACAACTACGCCATATCTTACTCTCTACAGTTGTTAATAATATTTTTGGAGTAACAGTGGGAGTAACTCCAGCAGCAGAAAAACTTGGTATGTAATTAATGACAGTGTGAGTGTTACCACCATTCAGAGTTTTTAATAGTTGTGTAGTGTGCACGAGGTGCGAATGTGTGTGGTGCCGATTGTAACTATGGTAACCTTTCCCATGTGGCAATGCTTTGTGGGAACTGAGAATTTGCTTCTGTGCTCTGTCACAGACAAGTCTCCAGTGATCACATTGGACTATTTGTGCATGCTCTAAATCAACACTTCCATCACTGACTGAGACTCGATGCTATCTGCATCTGCCACCTTTCTTCAGCAGGCTTTAATTAAACTTGACCCGTCTCTTTTTCCCTGTGTCTGTCTTGCATCTTGTTCTGCTCTTTTGTGGGTTATCGGGGGTAGTCGGCCTCCGCTAGATGTGTTTGTGTACCGAAGCCTGATGAGCACTTGTGTGTGGTGACATGATTGAATTATGTAAATTGGAACTCCAGAGTAGTACTCACATCAAGCATTATGGGAAAAAGAACACAAACTTGAAGCAGTATTTGATCCCTCAATATAATAAAATATATGTAGTCCCATTGTCAGTGTTTATACATGTTTAAATATGACATTTTGACCAAATAAATGTAATGTAGCTTGTTATATTTTAATCATATCTACTTATGATTTAGAAATACCAAGATGAAAGATGTTAATAGATGATGAGAATTTTTTCTATAATACTTTGTGTATCAGTAAATATGTGTTATTCCATGGGCAGTACATCATTACTAATGAAATTAAAGCATCCTATATTTCATAAAAAGCCTCTTATAAAAGACTTATGAAATCATGTTGCACTCTTACATAAGAGCTTAATGTTTGCTAATCTTTCTCTAGTCTTTTACCACTGGACACTTTTTTGATCACAGGACACTTTAATTTTTATATTTTTGGTTGGAGCATTGATGTGGTGTTTAAAATCCCAACAACTTTGCTATCGCTTATATTTATACCAGTAAACCACATGCTACCATCTGATCAGTGGGGGTCCCCTTCTATTGACTGATAAGTGGGGGCCAGGGTGATAAAGTGTACACAGCAACAAATGGGTGTCTTAACTGCATGGGCAGTTGTAGTTTAGCAGCTAAGGTACTGGACTAGTAATCAGAAGGTTACCGGTTCAAGCCCCACCACTGTCAGGTTGCTGCTGTTGGGTCCTTGAGCAAGACACTTAGCCCTAGATTGTAAACGGTCACAGTAAAAGTGTCTGGTATGTATACCAAACATATGTGCAATCAACTGTATGCTTCTGACTTTGTGACTAGGTGCACTAAGTGAAGTTAAAGATATGATTTAGCCATCTTTGCCAGTGCTTAACCTTCAACTAAGGTAGGGGCGGCACGGTGGCTAAGTGGGTAGCACTGTCGCCTCACAGCAAGAAGGTCCTGGGTTCGATCCCCAGGTGGGGCGGTCCGGGTCCTTTCTGTGTGGTTTGCATGTTCTCCTCGTGTCTGTGTGGTTTTCCTCCGGGTGCTCCGGTTTCCTCCCACAGTCCAAAGACATGCAAGTGAGGTGAATTGGAGATACAAAATTGGCCATGACTGTGTTCGATATAACTTTGTGAACTGATGAACCTTGTGTAACGAATAACTACTGTGTCTGTCATGAATGTAACCAAAGAGTGTAAAACATGACGTTAAAAGTCCTAATAAACAAACAAATAAACCTTCAACTAAGGTGGATACTTTAGTAACATCACTTGCCAAATGCTAACCAGTAGTTAGTAGAGTAGCTTCCACTTCCAAAAACAATAATTAATTAAAAGAAATCAGTCAGTTATATTTATTTAATTAAATTACACAGTAATCATTTAAATAATGTGTAGCTGGATAGGAACAGAATGCAGAAACGGTTCTACTCATATTGACTCATTCGCTCCAGTAATTGTGTAGGAGCTGTATAGGATGTGAGTTTCATTAACCGGAACACATTTCAGGTTTTGTTTGGACTTGTATATTTGTTCCAAATGAGTGAAAAACTTCCGAGCTGAAGCAATACTGTATGTTGGTGTTATCTCTGTCTCATCTCACACAGAGTTGCGTGAGTTCTAGAGATAGTGAGTGATAACTGAATTTGGTTAATCTCTTTTTCTTTTTTACTTTGACCTTTACCTGCCCACTTCCTATTCCCTGTCCTAATGTATTGCAGTCTTCCTCACATTCTATATGATTTATCGTGGTACCAGTAATTACTCAAAAAATAGATTGCCTTTATTTGTCATATATACATATACAGATTTACAGTACAACAACATTCTTTCTTCACATATCCCAGCTTGTTTGGAAGCTGGGGTCAGAGCGCAGGGTTTCTGTGGCATCTGTTGCTTGTAAACTTTGTCACCCCTTGTACCTTATTTATCAATTAAAGGGACCCCTCCAGGACCCTAGTTGACCGGATGATGGAGTAGTGGACCGTTCTTAGCACTGCAATGACTTCAACTTTTTTTTTTTTTTTTTCTCTGGTAAGAGTGCATCAGGTTCAGCAGTAATGTTGGGATTCTTTTATACTGCAGGCCTCTTTATTAGAAACACATACACCGTTAGCACTCATAGTTACACAGTCATTATATGGCCATTGTACGGCGCCCCTGGAGAAGAGAGGGTTAAGGGACTTGCTCAAGGACCCAACAGTGGCTGCATGGCAAAGCTGGGATTCAAACTCTCAACCTTTCAGTTGATAGCCCAAAGCCCTACCCACTAGGTTACCGCTGTCCCTAGTCTGTGCATGGATATGTATTACTTATAAGTGAAAATGGCAAATTAACCTGGTACAGAACAAATGCAAGTCAGGAAATCCTCAGCACCACACGATGATTTGTTGTGGAATAAAACAGACCTGTAGCTTTAAAACAAGAGCGTTATATTATACACTGTGTTTATTGTTGTTTTAGGGGTGTAATAATGCCAGTGTGTTGTTGAATTTGCTTTGGAATATGGGGCTTTTTCCACACAGGTTCAAAATGTTTCATAGACTTTACACACAGATAATAAACTCTGACATAAACGTGTCAGATCACTGACATAAACATACCAACACTATAGCCGACAATAATGTATTTATATCTGCAGTAAAAAGCCTGAAGTAAAACATTGTGGTGCCTACGTGAAACAATGAAATAGATAACATCTTCCCATGCTCTGTGGAATTTATAAAACACTGATGAGTCCCAGTTGACTTTAATACTGGATCAAGTTGGCTAAAGTTTTTTTTTTTATTTTTATTTTTATTTTTTTTTATAAAGCTTGGTCAGAACAACCAAGGTTACATCTTATCAGTGCTAGGCTTGTTATAAGGATGGTGATATCATAACAGGTTTTTTTTTTCAGGCAGATCTGTGTCTTCTAGATTTTGCAAAACTAACATTAATTTGGATGTGAAGAAAATAAAAAAATGTTCCCTATTATATTTATCCATTTTCTCTCAATTTAGTGTAGTCAATTTGTCTTCCACTGCTGGGGGATCCCTGATTGCAGTCGAGGTGCGTATATTGCTGCTCACGCCTCCTCCGACCCATGTGCAGCCCTTAGCGGAACCCCTTTTCACCCATGCATTCGGCACAGATGCCTCTCTATCTGCTAATCAGGGTCCTCACACAGTGTTTGAAGACCTAGCAGAAACGTGTCTGCTGCAGGCACTGCCAATTTTGCCCACTAGAATGTGCCCAGCCGACTGGTGGCAACGCAGAGTTTCGAACCGAGGAGTTCAGTATCTGGTGTGCTAGTGAAATATACCGCTGTGCCACCTGGCCATAATGGTATATCTTAATGTCAATTTGTGTATGCATTCACTCACACTCACACACACACACACACACACACACCTTATTTCCTATTTCCAGAAAAGCTGGGACATTTAGTAAAATGCAATAATAAAAAGGATCTGTGATTTGGTAATTCCCTTGAATCTTTATTTAACTGGCAAAAGTAGAAAGAAAAGATTTTCAGTGTTTTTACTGATCTGCTTTATTGTATCATTTACAAATATTATTACATTTTGAGTTTAATGCTCTTTGTGGGTTATCGGGGGTAGTCGGCCTCCGCTAGATGTGTTTGTGTACCGAAGCCTGATAAGCACTTGTGTGTGGTGAGAGGAAACAGGCAATCACAAATACAGACCTCATCTAGTTCCCCCCCCTGTATATATCACACGTCAGCATAATCACTAGTCCCCAACACCTCATTATTTCTTGATACCACCTTTCTATGAGGCTGCCTCAAATACACATCACACACAAACACAGAATCAGCAAAGATCGAATTATGTAAATTGGAAATCGAGAGTAGTAGGCAATGACAAACTGACATCCAGCATTATGTGAAAAAGAACACAAACTGAAAGCAGTATTTGATTCCTCAGTGTAATAAAGCACAAACATACACCGATCAGCCACAACATTAAAACCACTTCCTTGTTTTTACACTCGCTATCCATTTTATCAGCTCCACTTACCATATAAAAGCACTTCTACTTGTAGTTCTACAATTACTGACTGTAGTCCATCTGTTTCTCTACATACTTTTTAGCCTGCTTTTACCCTGTTCTTCAATGGTCAGGACCCCCACAGGACCACCACAGAGCAGGTATTATTGGGTGGTGGATCATTCTCAGCACTGCAGTGACACTGACCTGGTGGTGGTGTGTTCGTGTGTGTATGCTGTAGTAGTGTGCTGGTATGAGTGGATCAGACACAGCAGCGTTGCTGGAGTTTTTTTTTGTAATATCCAAACGTGTCCACTTACTCTTGGTCCACCTTGTAGATGTAAAGTCAGAGACGATCGCTCATCTGTTGCTGCTGTTTGAGTTGATCATCTTCTAGACCTTCATCAGTGGTTACAGGATTCTGCCCACAGGGCGCTGTTAGCTGGATACTTTTGGTTGGTGGACTATTCTCAGTCCAGCAGTGACAGTGAGGTGTTTAAAACCTCCATCAGCATTGATGTGTCTTATCCACTCATACCGGCACAACACACACTAACACACCACCACCATGTCAGTGTCACTGCAGTGCTGAGTGATTCACCACCCAAATAATACCCACTCTGTGGTGGTCCTGTGGGGGTCCTGACCATTGAAGAACAGCATGAAAGGGGACTAACAAAGCATGCAGAGAAACAGATGGACAACAGTCAGTAATTGTAGAACTACAAAGTGCTTCTATATGGTAGGTGGAGCTGATAAAATGGACAATGTGTGTAGAAACAAGGAGGTGGTCATAATGTTATGGCTGATCGGTGTATAAAAGACTTCACTCTACAATATAGAGAACTTGACATGCTTGTGTAACAACCCTTCAGTTCCTTTCAGCTGTTTAGCAGAGAGGTGCCTAGCATCACAAGCCCTTGGGATGTAGTGAGGGGTGTGTTTGTGTATGTTGGGTGGTTTGTCTCGTCGCTTGTACAGATGCCAGCTTGTTTTTCACCGCAACCTCCCTCTCTTTCTTATTAATGGAGGCAGTCGTGCTGTGTAGGTTGGTCAAGTGTTGAAGCCGAGACTGACCTGCTCTCATACTGTCAAATCACATCCACAGTGAGTGCACACTGCCTAGAGCATACACACACACACACACACACACACACTGTGCACGTGTCCACTGAGTGTAAACACAGACAAAAAAACATTTACAACCACTGAAACATTTACAGATGCCCAAATTAATAAAACAGGGTGGCCTGCTGTCTGGATGTGAACCATCCTAGTGATTCATTCAGGCTGTCACACTACAGCAATTTATTAATAGTCTAGACTCTGTCTGTGCGGTGAGTGTCTATGTACATAGACATTTAAAGACATATTAAGTGTTATGCAGTAGTGTAAGTAGTTAAATGTGCAAATTTCAGTTGTGCTATCCACCGGCCGGGCATTTACACAGAGAAAATTGGCTATGTCTGTTGGGAGGGATGATTAAAGGAATTTCTTATTTGGCATTAATTGTCTGGTTGTAGGCTCCTGCACAGAGATGGTGAATAATGGATAGCAGTGCGTGACTCTCCATAATTTATACTGAGATAGTATAGTCTTATGAACCGATGACACCAATGACAATTGGTGTTGCAGTAGGCATTCTAATGAGTGTCATTCTGGTTAATTGACCACATTTAGAGAGGGTGACTATAGTTTTTATAATTTGGATTTTCTTGCTGGGCCAAACTTTTACTTTGACAAATTAAATGCCAAATGTGCAATTTCGGTTTTCAGGTGGGTAGGAACTAAGATTAATTAGAGAGGAAAAAAACTCCCTAATTATTGTTTAAGCCGATCAATACTTTCTAAATTTGCAACAGCATCTGAAGTGGCTGTTTGTCAAATTAAATTGCATACTACTGTGCTTAATAGCATGCCTAATTAGTGCACTCCGAACTGTTTACTTAAATTATTTAGGACATAGGATGCAGTTCGGGACCTATCAATGGTAAATCAGTGTAAACGACCCCCATGTGAGTTAAAACCACTGGATAATTGTATTTTGTATTGTTTTGTTGACTTTGGTGGACACTATCAACCATTCTAATAGACCTTAGGAAGAATTTAACTATTTAACTTGTAAATTGTTTAGAAAAGCTGATTCACAAAATTTCTTACATAGGTGTGGACTAAGAAATGAAGTGAGTAGGCACGGTAAAGCGTTTGAAGAAATTAAAGTTGCCATGCAACTAATTTGAAATCTTACTTTCTTTAAATGGTCAATATTTTTAAAATAATTTGTAAGAAGACAGTATACACCGATCAGCCATAACATTAAAACCACCTCCTTGTTTCTACACTCACTGTCCATTTTATCAGCTCCACTTACCATATAGGAGCTCTTTGTAGTTTTACAATTACTGACTGTAGTCCATCTGTTTCTCTGCATGCTTTGTTAGCCCCCTTTCATGCTGTTCTTCAATGGTCAGGACTCTCCCAGGACCACTACAGAGTAGGTATTATTTGGGTGGTGGGTCATACTCAGCACTGCAGTGACACTGACATGGTAGTGGTGTGTTAGTGTGTGTTGTGCTGGTATGAGTGGATAAGAGTTTTGAAACATCTCACTGTCACTGCTGGACTGAGAATAGTCCACCAACCAAAAATATCCAGCCAACAGTGCCCCGTGGGCAGCGTCCTGTGACCTCTGATGAAGGTCTAGAAGATGACCAACTCAAACAGCCGCAACAGATGAGCGATCGTCTCTGACTTTACATCTACAAGGTGGACCAACTAGGTAGGAGTGTCTAATAGAGTGGACAGTGAGTAGACACGGTATTTAAAACTCCAGTAGCACTGCTGTGTCTGATCCACTCATATCAGCACAACACACATTAACACACCACCACCATGTCAGTGTCACTGCAGTGCTGAGAATGATCCACCACCTTAATAATACCTACTCTGTGGTGGTCCTGACCATTGAAGAACAGGGTGAAAGCAGGCTGAAAAAGTATGTAGAGAAACGGATGGACTACATTCAGTAATTGTAGAACTACAAAGTGCTCCTATATGGTAAGTGGAGCTGATAAAATGGACAGTGAGTGTAAAAACAAGGAGGTGGAGGAGTCTGAGACAATATAATATGAATGAATGATTTTTTTGAGCTTCTCCTGTATTAAGGTGTCACTATAGTGAATCACTTGTCTGCATATTTAATTTGTTACAGCTTTTATCCCAGATGCTGTTCCTGAAACAATCCTTATTTGGGCTTGGGACCTGCACTAAGGGTGCACTTATATTTGTTCCCACAATGGCTAGGTTCACGTAACGCCATGCGCCTTCCATAACTCAACATGGTATTTATATTGCAGTGTATGTTGATGCAGTGAAATTGAGTTTAAATAAATAATTTCAGATTGTAATGTTTGTACACCACCCCCTCTAAAAAAAAAAGTTACAAACATTCAAATGTGTACTGTACTCGCAAACCCACTAGCTTCCCCTTCCTCATTTGTTCCCAAACATGCATTGTCTTTATTATCAGTGCAGTATTCTGTTAAAAGCCAAGTACTCAGTGAATTTGTTTTACTTCTGTGTTTCATGTTGAGTATGTGGAGAATCTGGAACAGAGGCATATTATGTTAGCATCAGTGTATTCTGTTACGGACTGAAAGGTCGTTTGTATAAGGAGTGACTGGTGTGTATCAGTGTGTATGTGTGAGTAAGAGAGATTTGGGTGGGGGGCTGTTGGGCAGGTGCAGCGACAGCTGGTGTGGCCAGCCTGAACCAAGGGGAAGAAAGAAGAACTAGTGAGCATTAGCATGGCAGTGTAAAATGAAAGTGTAATCAAGGCCAGAAGCAATCGGGTTTAGCTTTGAGCATTTTAGCTCTAAAGCTTTTTAATATTTGGTAAATTTGGCTCTTGCAGTATTGGCTCTTTTGGCCGACGAGTCTCTTTTGAGGAGCCACATTGTGTGTGTGTGTGTGTGTGTGTGTGTGTGTGTGTATCTGGGTGACGTGTCAATGGGGAGAAATTCGGGGTGGGCTGAACAGAGAGGAGGGCTATTAACCAGTCTCTCCCCATTGAACAAGACTGGAAAAGAAAAGACTAAATGCTCTAGAGGGAGGAGAGGAGGAAAAAAACCCCCACAACATGTAATTTTGGGCTGGCGTTTCCAGCATCGGCTCTATTTTTACACCCAAAATGAAGCGTACATCTATATTACACATTCAACAGGCTGATTATGGCGCAATGCAACAAGTAGGACAAATGAAACGGGGATGTAAAATTAAAGGGAAAAGGAAACTTTGGAATGCTGAGCAAATGGGCGAATTACAGCATAGAGACAAAACAGACATGAGGCTGAAGCAAGCCAAGCAAAACTTACACAGAGCCAGTGACTTAACCCTGATTTCCAAACCCATCTGCTGTTTTTACAGCAGCTGCTAAAGGGCATTTGTATGTAAATGCAAACATGTCATTTTTCTATAACCCCAAATCAGAAAAAGTTGGGACAGTATGGAAAATGCAAATGCAAATAAAAACAGTGTTCCTTACATTTACTTTGTCTTTCATTTGATTGCAGACATTTCATTTATTAATAAACATCCATTCCTGCATTTCAGGCCTGCAACACATTCCAAAAAAAGTTGGGACGGGGGCAATTTAGGGCTAGTATTGAGGTGAAAAAATTAAATAATGATGCGAAACCTTTGTCAAGCACTACAATACGGAGTTACATGCACAAATGCCACTTAAAACTTCACTGTGCAGAAAAGAAACCTTATGTTAACCATGCCCAGAAGCGGCGTCGACTTCTCTGGGCTCGGAGGCATCTAGGATGGACCATCACACAGTGGAAATGTGTATTGTGCTCAGATGAATCAGCATTCCTGGTCTTTTTTGGAAAAATGGACGCCATGTGCTCCGGACGAAAGACAAAAAGGACCATCCAGACTGTTATCAGCAACAAGTCCAAAAGCCAGGGTCTGTCATGGTATGGGGCTGTGTCAGTGCCCTTGGCAAAGGTCATTTACACTTCTGTGATGGCAAAAAAAAAGTAAAATCTATTTTGGGGCAGCGACAGATTTTGGAAGACTTACATTTAAGGAATTTAGCAGATTGTTTTATTCAAAACAACTTGGTTAGACCTAATACCATGCAAGCAGTTGACGGTTAAGAGACTTGCTCAATTGACGGTTAAGGGACTTGCTCAGAATAGTGGTAACTAGGCAATAGTGGAGATTTAATTGGCAACCTTCAGATCACTACCTTAACCACTGAGCTGCCACTACCCTTACTTTAAAAAGCTTTGAATTATTTACAAAGCTTAAAATGAAAGAAAGGCAAAATCGAAGCTACTACACGCCTTTAAAAAAAATCAATAAATTAACAAGATAACCAAAGTTACAAAAAAAATTGTACTGTAATCGATGTTAATGGTATTGGTAGTATAAGATAAGATTTTATTGATCCCCTTGGGGAAATTAACTTGTTACAGCAGAAATTAAAGGAAAAAAACTGAAAAAAATACTACTAAGTGAAAAATATTGCACACAGTGTGTAGTTATTTACTCTAAAAATATTCCCTTTAAGAACAGTGATATACATGTAAAAATATAATATATACATTAAAAATATGAAGGCTATCATTACATATTGCACTCTTTGTATTGCACCATAGACGTGAAGTGTAATTATGAGAGACATATCACATTACATATTATTATTAAAAAGCGCTCCTATGGTAGCGCTCCTTCTTACACAGGGGGTGGAGGAGTCTGGTGCTGACTGAGCTTGTTAGGACCCCTACAGACTTGTTTAGTGGATGTGAGGTGTTGTCCAAGATGGATGACCGCTTGGCTATCATCCTCCTTTCTCCTACCTCCTCTACAGGTTCGAGAGGACAGTTCAAGACAGAGCTCGCTTTCTTGATCAGCTCGTTCAGTCTTTTCCTGTCTCTCTCCGAGATTGCACCTCCCCAGCACGCCACTGCATAGAAGATGGCTGATACTACCACAGTGTCATAAAAGGATCTTAGCAGTGGTCGGCACACTCCAAAGGACCTCAGTCTCCTCAGTAGGTGGAGGCGACCTTGGCCCGTTCTTTAATAGAGCATCCGAGTTGCTAGACCAGTCCAGTTTGTTATTGAGGTGAACACCCAGGTATTTGTACTCCTTCACCATCTCGATGTCCAGATCCTGGATGCTTACAGTATTGAGTATTGAGGATAAAGTGAAAGGGAAACGATTGCTTAATGAATAGACTTTAACACTCACTCAGTTACTGGTTTTACAGTGCTAAGAATTTAGAATATAGAATAATAACTATTTATAATGTTATTCTGTTGTTGACTCTTAGCATGCTGCATGAAACAATTTCCCATACATTTGTAGTTACCTGGTACTGAAAAACGAGACTTTGCTTCCAATAGAAACTACTTAAACACTTTGGATTTCTTTGTGCTCCGTTTTGAAACGTGTTCATTGTTTGGAAATGTTTTGTGTGGCAGTACACATCAATCAGCTGCTTGTAAATGGAGAGTCAGTGAGGGCTGGACTGAACTATTTAGGTCATAAGTTGGGATGAGACTGAAGGCAGAGGGTTTTCTGTACTGCATTTTAATTGATGGAAAGTTCCGTTTTTTTTTCTAACATGTTTATTTGGTCTGCAGTGTTACAAGATTTTCTAAATCATGTGGAAACAGTTTTAGAAGGCTTACTCAGGATTGTGGTTGTATTCTTTTATGTCTAGTAGTAGTAGTAGTAGTAGTAGTAGTAATGATCTGTCATCCTAAAATACTCAATTTCTCAAAGAAAACATTAAACATGGAATGTTTACATAAGTACATTAACCCATTTACAGTCAGTAATAAACTAACTATACATCTATTTAATACTTTCTTTAAGTTTTTTTTATGATTCATGAATCAATTTTGAATAAACTGTTCACAGTAATGGTGAGTCATTTGCCACCTGAGAACAAAGGTGCCAATCCTTTATGGATCATTATCATTCTTATTATATTTAGCAACCGGTTAATCCACATCAAGGTCATGGCATGTTCAGAATGGTACCGGAAACAGTTGTTAGGGGATCAAACCTGAGTCCCTGGAGCTATGCAGCACAAACACTACCTGCTGTTCCATGGTGCCAGTCTTCTCGGCATGAGTTCCCATTCTTTGCTAGTGATTGACTACAGCTGGTGACTTGTCTTTGCCTGTACATAATTAGGCCTGTTAAGACTACACTACACAAAAAGTACATAAAACAGTGACCATGGTCAGAATAAAACACATTTTCAAATTATGCTAAGATCCAAACAGCAATGTGGGCATTGTAGAATTAGGTTTAATCCTTAAATCAAGTCCCATTCTGGGTGGAGTATTGTTTGTTCTTGTGTGTCCATATGTGTTACCACTGGGGTTTTCTGTTTTCTCCCCAAAACATGCAAATTGACCTTAGAATGGAGGGTGTACGTAAGTAAATGTTACCACGTGATTGATTAGCACTATGTTTGTGATGAATTTCTGCCTGGTGCTGGACCTGCTGTGACCAGGCCAGGGTGAAGTGGTTAGTGAAAATACATTATTAAATGAAAACTATGTACATAAAAATACAATCATTGATTTCCAATTGATTTTTTAACAAATCTGACCGTTAGAAGTGAGCAAGATTGGACATGTCATGACAAGTTTTATTTGGTGCCGTTTATCCGATGCTAAGTTAAGACAGTTAGCTTTCCTGTTTTGGTTTACCATGAAAATGCCAGTTTAAGTTAAATGTAATTACTACATGTTTAGCAACTGTAGAAACCATCCCTAAGCACACTGATGACTTTAGTTAGCCATGTCTGATTAAAACAACATTGAAGTTTCAATCCCAATCGGAATGTGCTATGAAGAGAGTTCTGATCCCCTCACAAAAGCTGTAATGATACCCGGTTAAAATGAGGCACCGAATTCCTTTCATAATAGAGCCCCCTTGTGGTGAGGACATAGTACTGCAAGTGCGGTACTGGCTTTGTTCAGCAAGGGTCCTGTATCTGTTTAGATATTTAAGCATGAAAAACCGTCATACTTCAGTATTATATTATATTTGTCTAATAGTGTCACTATATTTTCTTTTATTCTTTTTAATGTTCTGTTGTGCACTTATCCAAGGAAGATTTGTAGGACCATGAACATTCTGATAACGATTAAGAGGTTTGCTTTGGCTCTGTATCTTTTTCCTGAATAATTCTAGTGTTGCTGAGTGAAGCTCTTTCACCTTTACACAGATTACCACTTACTGAATAAAATCTTCCCATTCTTACCCATCACAACATCTTATAATGTAACCTGGTACAGTTTGCAAGAACTTAATTGTAGCATTAATATCTAAAACATGTTTAATTTAACCCTTACAAATATACAGTACCTTTTTTGTAGTATTTGAATACTTAACCCAACCCCTTTTCCCCAATCATTTATAAAAATGTTTTATCCTAACACATGTTGTACAAAAGTAAAATGGTTTGCAGGAAGTTAATGCACTGTAAATGTTTGTTTTTCTTCATATTAAGAGAATAGAATAGAATAGAATGCCTTTATTTGTCATATATATATATATATATATATATATATATATAGTTTATCATTGCACTGTTTGGATTACACACTGGACTGTTGTGTTGTTATTTATCATTGCACAAGTTGCACCTGCACTTTAACATCACCCCGGACTTCACACTGGACTGTTGTAGTTATTTATCATTGCACCTGCACTTTACACAACTGTCATACATATACAGTATATGTATAGTTATATTTTCACCATCCTTATATAGTTATAGTTACAGCTGTATAGTTATCATTTACACATTCTTTATCCTAGTACTGTTATTACTAATATATACCTAACTAATCTTTATTATTATTACTGTTATTATTATAATACATATTCATTTTTGCTAATATGCTTATTATTATTATTGCTATTATGTACATAGTAATATGTACATAGATATAATTTCATATATGTAATTAGCTATAGTTATAACTATATATACATATTAATCATAGGTATATGTTACTAATATTCCCTTTTTTTTTTGCACAATGCTACTACTTGCACTTCTGGTAGATGCTAACTACATTTCGTTGCCTTGTACCTGTACTAAGCAATGACAATAAAGTTGAATCTCTATCTATCTATCTATCTATCTATCTATCTATCTATCTATCTATCTATCTATCTATCTATCTATCTATCTATCTATCTATCTATCTATCTATCTATCTATCTATCTATCTATCTATCTATCTATTTCCGCATATCCCAGCTTGTTCTGAAGCTGGGGTCAGAGCGCAGGGTCAGAAATTGTACAGCACCCCTGGAGCAGAGAGGGTTAATGACCTTGCCAACTCTCAATCTTTTGATTGACAGCCCAAAGCTCTACCCACTATGCTGTTACGGTCTTTAAATAGACTTTACTTCAATAAAGTTTAATTTAAGCATACTAATAATATTGGTAATTGTTTACTAGTCACAGTAAGTGAAATGTTAGTACAAACACTTATACAATTACACAGCACATACAGTACACCTGAACGCTACCAAGCACATCTACATTTGTATACGTATACTTTGTGTTGACCTATGCGTGGATGATATTAATAATTATTGATTACAGGTGTATTAGCCACACCCATTGCTTACATGTATAAAATCAACTATACTCTTTCTCTATTTATTTATGCATTTTCTCCCCTTTTCTCCCAATTTAGCATAGTCAATTTGTCTCCCGCTGCTGTGGATCCCTGATTGCGTTTGAGGAGGGTATATTGCTACTCATGTGCCCTCTGCATATGCAGTCCTAGTGGACCCCTTTTTTACGCCCGTGCTTCTGCACAAGGTACCTCGGTCTGCTAACCAGGGTCCTTGTACAGCATTTGAAGACCCCATCCACTTGGGCCGGTCATTTCCCCACCCAGCAGACACGGTGGCCAATTCGTGTCTGCTGCAGGCACTGCCAATTGTGCCTGCTAGATGGCGCCCAGCCGACCAGTAGCAGAGCCAATATTCAAACCGGGGTGTTCAGAATCTCGGCACTGGTGTGCTAGTGGAATATCTTGCTGCGCCACCTGGGCACCCTCAAGTATACTTTTTGACCATCAGATTAGTAAAAGCCCTTTCATGTTCCAGCATGACTGTGCTCCCATACAAGTGCCCATAAGGGTCCATAAAGACATAATTTGTGGGAAGAAACTCTGTGTCTCATCCCCAGGTGGTGACTGTCCTGTAGATTTTCATGTTCCAAAACACTTAATTTATGAGCTGTTTATTAATCTGTTTCTGTTATGTGTTTTACAGGAGGAGGCCATTCCAGAGCTAGAGATAGATGTGGATGAATTGTTGGACATGCAGAATGATGAAGATCGGGCTGCACGTGTTAGGGTATTACATCTCACAATTACTTTGTAAACATTACATTAGTTAATAGTATTTGAATAAAGATTTAAATGATTTAAAATGCATTCGAGTTTATTACTAATTGATGTTTTCTTTTACAGGATCTGCTGGTGGACTGTTACAAACCTACTGAGGTAAGTTTTCTTTTCTGATTGGTTGCAGCTTAGCATCAAACAGTTTTTAAAGGAGTTTATTTAGAAAGAAAACTTTCTTACATCAAATATAGTTGATGAGAAAGACATGTTTAATGCCTTAAGTTTTTTTAATTATTATTATTTTGTACTAGAGCTATAAGGCTAATGTTCCTAATGATTAAGAAATGGTAGAACTACCATGATAGACATGCAGAACTAGTTTTTTGTTGGATCTAATTAAAGTCCTGAATATATACTCGTACCTGAATGTTTTTCTATTGTGCCTTTCTCAATGAGCTATTGATGAACTCTTGGAGAGATTTTAGCAGGCCATGTACTCCTGGGTAGATTCACCACTGTACTAGATTTCCTTATTTGGAGACTGTGTCTTACTAGAGACTTAAAAATGACTTGTATCTCTTAGACTTTTTCTAATACTGATACTTTTTTCTTATATCATGTAAAGGTGTTTCTGTAGAAACTATTAAGTCGAACTATTTAACCATTAAGGTTCAAAATGAATGAGTTTTATTTTATAGGGCTGACTATGATCAAGCCTGGCTGGGTTCAGTTATCCACATTAGCTTTGCGATTACATTACATTGGTGAACTGCCTGAGTAAACAGGGAAGCAACTACTTTTGTGTAGTATGAGGGTCTAATAACTTTGTTTTGATAAATGATCTAAGTTTTTCTTATAACAAATGAACTGTTCCCTGAGGTCAGTAATTTACCCCCCTGTTCTGTCTGTCTCACTGTAGGACTTTGTAGTTGAGTTGCTGGATAAGATCCGTGGCATGCAGAAGCTCAGCACACCTCAAAAGAAATAATGCTCGTCCTAATCCCCCGAACCAATCCTGCCTTCTCCACTTCACCCAGTGCTCAACCGGTCACCTGGGTAGAAGGAGGATGTAAAGTGATGGGGAATCTAGCCAATCAGATACTTATAAGCAGGGCTTATTTTGTTTGTTCTCATTTTGTTAACTTTATGGTATTTTCTTTGTTTTGTAAACGGGGAAGAATTTGCTAGTGTTTTGAAGCATTTGTAGAAATTCACTATATATTTCTACATGTTGGTATTAGATGTGATGACTTTTTTCTCTGATGCAATACTTAACGTGTGTCCCAAGTGGCCGCACTGACTATATAAGTGCTGTTTCTAGTTGGTAATGTTTAGAAATGTTTTTATAAGCGTGAAAAAGGAGAGAATATGCAGTCTTGTTTCTGTGGAAGGTATTAACTGGGAACTGTTATTTGCTGAAATGAAAGATGACAAGAGGGAATAGAGATTGTAAATTAAGCTTTTTTAAAAATAGACATGTATGGACAGAAACACACAAATGGGTGTCATAACCCTCAGGGATCAGTGGGAACTCACACACACAGACCTGCACACCGGCTTTATTTTATTGGCACATGGAGTTGAGGGGGTAATAGCTACAATCTGGAAGGTCTTGAGGGCTGCCAGTTCATAAGCCCTCAATTAATCTTTTCATGTCATTTTGCTAAATCGTTCTTCGCAGAATGTCATCTGCTTCCCTTCTCATGGCAATCACACAACTATAATGGGGCTAATCATATATTCTGGGCATTTTTTACATACTAATTACTGTATTGTTCCAGACACAATTAAATGCAGAACATCTGACATCCTGTCTTGTAATAACAACTATTAATTGGTAGCTACAAGCTACACAAAACCTGGCTAATACCAGCATACCCTTTATCCATGATATGGCTTTGTCATTTACTTTTCCCCCCTTATCGGAATGTACCCTCTTACAGATTTGCCATGAACAGTATATACATATATACAAAATCTTGTGAGGAGAGTATACTGTAGTCTTCATTTTTAACATACAGACAGTACAATCCATATCTTAAATGAAAGAACATTTAAAACTATTAAAACGTTTAGCCATCAGGTTGGATTTTCTAAGGAATTAGTATACAGTTTGATTCAGTTCTTCTGGTAGTACATGATACACTAATATAGACCTCTGCATTACCATGAAAGACACTTTTGGCCCCAAGTAACAGCTTGTAGCTGGCAGTACTGGTTAAAAATGACTCTGGAAAAGCCATGCAAATTAGCATTTGATAAAACTCATTGTAATTTTTGAACAGTGGCCTCCTATACATATTATTCCTGCAACCTACTTACTGTATGTACTCAGCATATATACTCAGCTTGCCTTTGAAGACTGCTGGGGAAAAATAAAATAAATAAAATTAAAAGTTACCTAAATGCACACCCACCTCTGGTAAATGTCTGCAATATGTCAGACAGCAGAAAACTGTAATATGGTGGGAAATCTTGTGGGTGCGGTTAGACAAGTGCAGACCTGAAATTAATATTCTGGTTTTGGTTTATTTATCATCTTTTCTACTCTCAAAATAAACGAGACATATGTTGTGCCATTTATTTATCAAATTATATTGTCCCCTGGCTTGTCTTCTCCTGTTGTTGCCCTGCTATGACGATGTTTTAGACCAGGCTTGTTTTTCTAGGTACTGCATCGGCCAATATTCACAGTCCTTCCAGTACTTACCTGGGAATTTCCAGTTAAAAGTGCTAATATGTAAAAGAGATGCGAGTTTCCCCCTGAGCTCCAAAACCTCTTGTTTCTTTCTATTAAGTACCTTTGAATCACCTTCTGCTACTTCCAACCTCCTTTTTCCCAACCCCTTCCTTTTTTAAGATCAGACGTTGCCTTAGATCACAAACCAAATAAGTTAAGGCATTACTTTCAAGAACATGCAGAGCAAGGAAAAATGTTTGTGCTTTATGAATTAAAGCCTAGTTTTTAAACGCTACGTTTCTGGAGAAATAAAAGGTGACTTTTATTTTACTACATTTATTAGACCATTTTTGATGCGAATAATAAAATGAGGATAATTTTTATTATGTAGTCAGACAATGATGATTCTGATATTAGTCTGTATCTGAAGGTCATATTAGAAAAAATGTGTGTGTAGCAATAAAGAGTTGTTTCCCGGTTTTGTTACACTTTTATGCAACTTGAATAAAAATATGTTTGAATACAAAGTTTGGTGTCTAAGTATTTTGCTTTTTTTTAATTGTTGAATGATTTTAGCAGTATTTATGGGGGCATTAGCTTGGAACATGAGAACCTCATCAGGTAAGAGTGGTTGCACTAAAGATGCACCTAATTAATAAACAAATTAATTAATAAAAAAAATACCATTTATTTTTGGTTGCTGTGGTTTCGGTAGATTATAGTTCAGTATTATAGTATTATATTCAGTAATAGGCACTTGATCTACCCCCATGTGGCTTTTGGAACGCTCAGTTCTTTCGTTGCTTAAGATTTTATAAAAGCAGGGTTTTATTGCTAATGGAGGCTATGTTTGTAGTTTGTAGACTAGAAAATTTTACCCTATGCAGCTCCAGTGATCACTTCTTGACCCAACTTTTAATTATCCCTTGTCTCCTACACTTTATTCACTTAATAACTTCAGGTTTTTTCATTTTAGAAAATGGCTCTTAGTTTTCCATGTTCACTTTTTTTGCAGATTATGTTTTGTTCACAATTATTATCTAAAGATAATTTAACATAGGTATTGACTGTTTGCATGTATAAATAGTAGAGATGGGGTGGAATGATCGGGCATTGGGGTCAAGATACACTTACTTTAATCAGATTCAAAAATTAAGTTTCATTATGTTATATCAGATATTCCCACCTTATTTGTAATATTTAAAATGATTTGCAAGATGCTTTAATGCTTCCTGCTAGTGCAGCTGTGTGGTTTTTTGTTGTTGTTCTATTTCTGGATTTTTATCTTTTTCTCTCAATCTACTCATCCAATTACCCTGGTTATATCTCTCCTCCAGTCTAGCAGACCCCAACCCAGTCTAAGGAGGGCTGTACCTCCTGGGATCAGTTTTGTGTATGGAGAGTCATGCACTACTGTCCTAATATTACCTCATCTCTAAAACAGTTCAGCATCTTAAATCATCGACATGTTGTCTCGACATACTGCCATCTGAATTTTTTTAAACTATTTTTAACTCTGTAAAAACTGATTTGCAACAAATAGTTAATGGCTCACTAGAATCAGGCGTTTTCCCAAAGTCACTGAAAACAGCTGCCATTAAGCCATTCCTAAAAAAGAGAACTCTGGATGCGTCTGTGTTAAACAACTACAGGCCGGTCTCAAATCTTCCTTTCATAGCTAAGATCATTGAGAAAGTTGTTTACAATCAAGTCAGCAGTTTTTTGAATTCCAGTGGTTATTTTGACAAATTTCAGTCAGGTTTTCGAGCTCACCACAGCACTGAAACGGCTCTCATAAAAGTGTTAAATGATCTACGGCTGAATACTGACTCGGGTAAAATATCAGTTCTGGTTTTACTGGATCTTAGTGCTGCCTTTGACACTGTAGATCATAGAATACTGCTGGATAGGTTGAAAAACTGGGTTGGACCGGAACAGTCCTTAATTGGTTCAGGTCTTATTTAGAAGACCGGAGTTACTTCGTCACTATTGGCAGCTGTGAATCTGACAGGGTGGCTATGACATGTGGAATCCCCCAGGGATCAGTTCTCGGACCTCTTCTGTTCAATCTTTATATGCTGCCATTAGGCCAAATGCTACAGGCTAACAACATTGATTACCATAGTTATGCAGATGACACACAGATATATCTGGCTCTCTCACCAGATGATTACAGCCCAATAGATTCACTGTGTCAGTGTCTGGAGGACATCAATAACTGGATGAGCCAGAATTTTTTACAGTTAAATAAGGACAAAACAGAGATTGTTGTGTTTGGTAGCAAAGAAAAGAGGACCAGTGTCAGTGAACACCTCAGTTCCCGGGCTCTAAAAACCAAAGACCAAGTCCGAAATCTTGGCGTTCTAATAGACTCAGATCTCACATTCACCAGCCATATAAAAACCATCACCAAAACAGCCTTCTACCATCTTAGAAATATAGCCAAAATCAAGGGTCTAGTGTGCCAACAAGACCTAGAGAAGCTGATCCATGCTTTTATCTCCAGTAGGGTGGACTATTGTAATGGTCTCTTAACTGGACTTCCCAAAAAGACCATTAAACAGTTACAGCTCATTCAGAACGCTGCTGCTAGAGTTTTAACTAAGACGAAGAGAACTGAGCACATCACTCCAGTTCTAAAATCTCTACACTGGCTTCCAGTTAGTTACAGAATAGAATTTAAAGTGCTGCTACTGGTCTATAAATCACTGAATGGGTTCGGCCCAGAATACATCTCAGAAATGTTTAGAGAATATAAACCCAGTAGATCTCTTAGATCCATGGACTCAGGTCAGCTAGTTGAGCCCAGAGTCCAAACTAAACACGGTGAAGCAGCATTTAGCTGTTGGGCTGCATATAACTGGATAAGACTGCAAGGAGATATTAGATGTTCCTTAAATGTAGAAATCTTTAAATCCAGGTTAAAAACATTTCTTTTTTCTTGTGCCTATGATTGAGCTCAAAATTTTTGCTATTACCCTCATTTTACCATATTTCTTTTAGTTTTTCATGCTCTTCTAAATTGTAGTGTATATTTTACTATATTTTCTTTTAATTTTTCATGTCCTTAATTTTTTATCTCTCTTGTTTGAATTTCATGTTGTCTTAATTGTAACTAAATGTTTGCAAGAAGTCTTTCTGAGGTTCTAGATCTCAGGAATGTTTTAATGCTTTTAATTAATTTTTGCCTTATGTAAAGCACTTTGAATTGCCACTGTGTATGAAAGGTGCTATACAAATAAACTTGCCTTGCCTTGCCTTGCCTTGCCTATGTACACGCCATTGACCAGCCAGCAGAGTCTGTAATTGCAGCAGTGGTGAGAAACCCCTTTGTCTTTACGGCAGTTATTTGAACTTGGGATCGGGCAGCTTGGGATCTCAGCACTGGTGGGCTACCTACTGCAAAGGTCATAATGTTACATACTGTTGTTTTTATTTTATAGTTCTTTTTATATAGTTTTATAGTAATTAAACTGTTTCTCCATCTTTTTGAAAAACTAAAAAAGGTAAGTAGAACATTAGTTTGCAGATTTTAAAAACCTGGATATAATTAATATAAATCATGACAATGGAAGTCAACTGTATGAAAGTGTCATAACCTTATGAAAATAAGTACACTTACTGAACCATTATCTGAGTGTAAATGACTAGTCCTGGAGTGGCTTTGTCAGTCTCCAAATTTAAATCCTTATTTAAAAAAAACTAAGTGGAAATTACAGAATGCAGTTGCAGCATAAAAGTGGTCAAACCTCAATGAGCTGGAAGCTTTTGCACAAGAAGAATGGGTGAAGATTCCGTTAGAGAGGTGTCAGAAGCTGGTTGGCACTTACCACAATCACTCAACGAGGTTATAAAGGCAGAGGAATGGTTGAATAATAATACATGTGTAGTGTATTTGTCAATAAATACTCTTTCTCTGTTTACTGAGACTTGTGGTATATTTTTATTCAATCATATATATCTTGTATTACCAAAATACCTTGTAAGGTGACGGTGGTTGAATACTTTTGCAACCATATAACTTAGAACTTGAAAAACATTTAAGAAGCGTTTGCAGAAAAGCGTTGTATCATGATGCATTTACGCTTTTCCCTGTGGTATGGGTGTTTTTGAGATACTATGCAAGACCCTTCTTTATCCAAAAACTTGACTTGTTGAATTACTGCCAAAAATTATATTTTTACTTTCATTATCATGGTGGCACGGTGACTAAGTGGGTAGCACTGTTGCCTCACAGCAAGAAGGTCCTGGGTTCGATCCCCAGGTGAGGTGGGGCGGTCCGGGTCCTTACTGCGTGGAGATTGCATGTTGTCCCTGTGTCTGCGTGGGTTTACTCCGGGTGCTCCGGTTTCCTCCCACAGTCCAACGACATGCAAGTGAGGTGAGCTGGAGACACTAAATTGTCCATGACTGTATTCGATATAACCTTGTGAACTGAGTAACTACCGTTCCTGTCATGAATGTAACCAAAAGTGTAAAACACTATGTTAAAATTCTAATAAACAAACAAACTTTTATTATCATTGATCCAAATTGTCTAAATGCTTATTTACATTTTTAATGGCATCACGAACTGCTTTTATGGCTGAAGATGGTCTTTGGAACAGAAAATATTGAGTGATGTATATAATTATTTACTGTGTAACTTGTTCCTGCTGTTTTCCGATCATCCTGCAACTCTTGCTTGAATGCTTACTTTTCTTTAGCTTTAGGTAGGCCATATCTGTCTAGAAACAAGTAGTAAAATCTACATTGCGTGGACCTACTGTTATTTGTTGCATTACATTTTTCCAATCAACTGCAACATGAAATTGATGTAATTTTATGTAAATGTTACATAATGTTTATGGGTGATTCTTCAACTGCGGGCTCTTTTGACCATCTTAATTTTTGAAAAATAAAATTTGGGATAATTTAGTTTTAATTATGTCAAGATAATGCTAGAGCAAAGACTTAATGATGGCTACAATTGAACTTATATAGAATTTTAATATTTCATATTTATTTGCGAAGTGGCTTAGCAAAATGTCATTATGTGTTGGTAATGACGTGTTGCGGTAATGACAATTTTTACTTAAAAAAAAAAAAAAACTAGATAGGCCATGGATTTGCTAAAGCTAGTCAACAGCTAGTACAAGATGCACTTTAAATACATATACAGTGTATCACAAAAGTGAGTACACCCCTCACATTTCTGCAAATATTTCATTATATCTTTTCATGGGACAACACTATAGACATGAAACTTGGATATAACTTAGAGTAGTCAGTGTACAGCTTGTATAGCAGTGTAGATTTACTGTCTTCTGAAAATAACTCAACACACAGCCATTAATGTCTAAATAGCTGGCAACATAAGTGAGTGCACCCCACAGTGAACATGTCCAAATTGTGTCCAAATGTGTCGTTGTCCCTCCATGGTGTCATGTGTCAAGGTCCCAGGTGTAAATGGGGAGCAGGGCTGTTAAATTTGGTGTTTTGGGTACAATTCTCTCATACTGGACACTGGATATTCAACATGGCACCTCATGGCAAAGAACTCTCTGAGGATGTGAGAAATAGAATTGTTGCTCTCCACAAAGATGGCCTGGGCTATAAGAAGATTGCTAACACCCTGAAACTGAGCTACAGCATGGTGGCCAAGGTCATACAGCGGTTTTCCAGGACAGGTTCCACTCGGAACAGGCTTCGCCAGGGTCGACCAAAGAAGTTGAGTCCACGTGTTCGGCGTCATATCCAGAGGTTGGCTTTAAAAAATAGACACATGAGTGCTGCCAGCATTGCTGCAGAGGTTGAAGACGTGGGAGGTCAGCCTGTCAGTGCTCAGACCATACGCCGCACACTGCATCAACTCGGTCTGCATGTTCGTCATCCCAGAAGGAAGCTGACGCACAAGAAAGCCCGCAAACAGTTTGCTGAAGACAAGCAGTCCAAGAACATGGATTACTGGAATGCCCTGTGGTCTGACGAGACCAAGATAAACTTGTTTGGCTCAGATGGTGTCCAGCATGTGTGGCGGCACCCTGGTGAGAAGTACCAAGACAACTGTATCTTGCCTACAGTCAAGCATGGTGGTGGTAGCATCATGGTCTTGGGCTGCATGAGTGTTGCTGGCACTGGGGAGCTGCGGTTCATTGAGGGAAACATGAATTCCAACATGTACTGTGACATTCTGAAACAGAGCATGATCCCCTCCCTTCGAAAACTGGGCCTCATGGCAGTTTTCCAACAGGATAACGACCCCAAACACAACCTCCAAGATGACAACTGCCTTGCTGAGGAAGCTGAAGGTAAAGGTGATGGACTAAACCCAATTGAGCACCTGTGGCGCATCCTCAAGTGGAAGGTGGAGGAGTTCAAGGTGTCTAACATCCACCAGCTCCGTGATGTCATCATGGAGGAGTGGGAGAGGATTCCAGTAGCAACCTGTGCAGCTCTGGTGAATTCCATGCCCAGGAGGGTTAAGGCAGTGCTGGATAATAATGGTGGTCACACAAAATATTGACACTTTGGGCACAATTTGGACATGTTCACTGTGGGGTGTACTCACTTATGTTGCCAGCTATTTAGACATTAATGGCTGTGTGTTGAGTTATTTTCAGAAGACAGTAAATCTACACTGCTATACAAGCTGTACACTGACTACTCTAAGTTATATCCAAGTTTTATTTCTATAGTGTTGTCCCATGAAAAGATATAATAAAATATTTGCAGAAATGTGAGGGGTGTACTCACTTCTGTGATACACTGTAAATAATGTGCAAATTTCTTTTTTTTTTTTTTGGTAAAGTACTGCCATACTGATGTAAATGGTAATGACGCTGAATAAATATACTCTATGATCAGGAGGAATACATGATTAAATTACTCACATTTCCAGACATGAAAATGTCAATCTTCTCTCATGGCTGGCATGTGCTTCCTTGCAAGTCTTTGTTTCCATGGTTACAACATAAACAAGTGTTACCTTCAAATGATTCCCTACAGAAACCATACACTGTTGCGGTAATGACGATAATGCTGGGGACAGTAATATATTGCTCAAAAATATGCATAGGTTGTACAAATGTAGCGTCGCCACTGGGGGCCTGGCACGGGCTTTACCCAGAAAGCCTTGCGGCAGTGGTGTCTAGGCTCACCGTAGCTGTGTATCCTGGTGTTGGGAGTAGGGTGGCTGCGGTGAGGGCTGGGTAAGTAGCTTATATGTTTGTCTGTTGTATGAATGTATGTGTGTATGAATGGGTGTCTGTTCCTAAACCACTGAATGAACTGCCAAAGGCAGCTCACTCGCGGCCCCGACGCTATCCTTCCTGCTCGCCGGCGCCACAATATGCATAGGTTGTACAAATATGAAAACAAAAATTACATTTTGTTTCTTTTTAAGTTATTATAAAACTCATATTGTGGTTTTTATAATGGATTGATCACTTTTTAGCATTTTATTAGAGCAGAGAAGTTTTAAATTCTGGGTTGGGGACAAGGCCAAAGTAGCAAAATATTGATGTTTAAATCATCACAAAAAATGAAAATCATAATTATTTTGGTATGTAATTTTTTTTAGTGATGCAATGAATGATCTTTTTAATACCTAAACAAATTTAACACCAATTTATAACTTAGGGACGTAAAAGTTCCCCCAATTGAAGAATCACCTTTATACAGATTAAATCTAGTGCTAGTGACGGGAAAAGAAGCTTTTATTACTTTTTTTCATGTGGATTTATGACACTACATGTTTTTATGATTATTTTTACATTTGTATACACTTCACTTTGTTTCTTACATATTAGTAACGTCACATCTGTAACGTAATAATAAAAAAAAACACGTGATAGGATTAAAATACTTTTATCAACTATTATTCAAATTATTGTAAATATTTTAAGTACAACGTTGAAAGACACTGGGTGTGTAAATTATACGTGAATATACGAATGTACAATTAATGTATATTGAATAACATATAAAAGAAAAATAAAATTGAACACTTTGACCCTCACTGTATTTACATTAGCTGGACGTTTTCCTCCACTGAGCGATTGGACGCCCAAAGGTCTCAATTGTCCTCGATGACGCAGCGCTGGATGCTTCTTGATGTTCTATTGGATAGTTTTGAGTTTGTTGAGTCATCTGATTGGTCGCCGCCATATGCTGAGCTGCGATGAAGCGAGCAGAGCAGATTGTGAGGAAGTAGAACTTGATAACAGTTGGTAGAAACATTGAGCGGTAAATATTTCAGCTGCTGTAGGATTAAACACAAACTAAGAGTGAGGTAAGACGTTCATTTCACTTGTACTCGTCTGAGGGGTTTTAATATGGTGTATTTAGTGTATAAACATAGCAGCATGTCGAGGGTTTTACACTGTTATGGTTAGCTGTGTGGTACAGTCGCTTCATGCAGTAGTATAGTTTGTAAACAATGTAAGCCAGTACAAAACCCAACTTACTGCAAGTACAGAGGGACACAACCTCATCATATCTTATCATTAATTATGGGGTTCGTGGGATAAACCAACAAAGTTAACAGTACATTTATGAAGGATATGAAGGATCAAAAGGCTCGGCTCAACGACACGATATATCATTTGGTAATAGTTATGACCATATTGGCCTACAGAAAGATGCACTTAGTACATATTTAATTTAATAATAATAATAATTTTATAATGTGTTGCATAGGGCGACCATATTTTGGTTTTCAAAAAAGGGCACACTTGGCAGGATGGCAGCATGGGCCAGACGGACACCTGCACTGGGTGGAAGGTTTGTTTGGTGGCTAATGTATGGGTTGGATTGGTAATTTCATGTAATTGGTGGCACCAGGGGTAGCACTGGTTCTCCCAGTCTCTGCGTGGGTTTCCTCCCGGAGCTCCGGTTCCCTCCCACATTTCAAAGACATGCAAGTGAGGTAAATTGGAGATGCTAAATTGTCCATGACTGTGTTTGTTATTAAGCTTGTGAACTATCTTGTGTAACGAGCAACTACTGTTTCTGTCATGAATGTAACCAAAGTGTGTAAAACATGACGTTTAAATCCTAATTAATAATAAATAAATTTTTTAAAAATGCACAAATAACCATGCAACTATGTTATTGAACTTAAATAAACAGCTATTTTTTAACAAGACAACTAATAAATGCATTTATGGTCAGATAATCTTTAAATTTAACGTTTAGCCCTAAACAATAATGACAACAAATCAGTAGAGCAATAGTTTATCAGTAGAGCTATTTCGACAGAATATGGCGCTATCACGGCTTTGACAATAGCCTTTATTTTAGTCCACACATTTGGAAATGTTTACTCTGTTTCAGAATCAGGGAAATACTTTTAACAGATGTACAGTCTATTGATCTGTAGCTGTTGTGATGCTTCATGGTGTGAAATGCAAAAACTTCCTCTGCATCAGTACCAGCATCTTCTGTTACTCAGAATCAGAATCAGATTTATTGGCCAAGTATGTGGATACACACAAGGAATTTGGTTCCGGCTGATGGTCCTTACCTGACAAACTTCTCCTATAGCTTTAGTTTTGTGGTTTGCTAAACTGGCACTTTTATTTGACTTATACGTGTCAGCTTCCCAAGGATCCCGACAGGGACAAAAACAGATTTATTTTTTTCGGTTATTCATCTGTGAATTTTCATTTACGCTTGGGCATTTTTAAGAGAAGTGTGAGAAGGCATGACCTAAAGAGAAAGGTGAAATCAGTGCAAAACACACAAAGAATAGTACAACTACAAAAGTTGAATGTCTGGGATAAAGAGGATGTATGGTCACCCTAATGTTTCATGTTCTTGATAAATCATAAGGTATGCGATGTGTTGGAACAGCATGTAGTATTGGTTTTCACATCCTCAGGTTCTGGGTCCCCAGTTCTGTTTGTTGTATGTGTGGTAGTTTAAATCTTTAGCCCAAGTCCATGTAGATTTCCACTGGTTACTCTTAAAAGCATTGAAAAAGTAGGACTGGCTTCTCTAAATGTCCCCTGTAAGTAAGTGCATGGCAAAAGGCAATGTATTGGCACCATATACAGGGTGTATGTGGTGAAACAGCAGCAGGTGGCTGTTGTTCAAACGGATTGAACGGTAAGAAGCTTAAGTGAGATTTCAATCAAACTAGATTAAGGATAAGTGAATAATAAACCTCATTTTTGGGGAGTGTGGGTGAGAGTTAACAGGGCATGATGTTTTGGCTAAACAGAAGGCTAAGATGCATTGTGTGGGTAGTGAGACTCAGCGACTCTGATCATGACCAATTTATTGTAGATAAATGAATGAATGACAAGCCCCATTTAAAAGGACAATGAGGTCTGTTGGGTAAATCTGTTCTGAATTAACAGGACATTGGTCCAGGAACAAAAGGGTTTATGGCTTTAACTTTTTGTGGTATACTATATTAATTGTTAATAGTAGTGTTTAAAATATCTGACTGGTTAGACATTAAATAACATACATTAAAAGTAAGAAAAAAACTCTTTGGCTAATAATATGCGGACTCCCCTCCCAATTTTTGAGATCAGGAGTTTCAGCCAATCAGCACCAACTGCTGATATGTAAACTTTGTGGCAACAGTTGGGAAAGGTCATGCTCCACCATATGTGTGCACCTGTCCATGAAAATAAAACAAGCCTAGACTTGTACAGTGGGTGCTATGCATCATGGGTGCATCGATTCATGTGCTTCTTTTCTCACCTGACTTGACCATTGCTCTGGAATAGGGAATCTTGTTTATAAATAACAGATACATTGCATATATTTATAACTATAACGATATCTTTATTTCTATATTTATTGTTATATATATGTATACATATATATATACAGTGTATCACAAAAGTGAGTACACCCCTCACATTTCTGCAGATATTTAAGTATATCTTTTCATGGGACAACACTGACAAAATGACACTTTGACACAATGAAAAGTAGTCTGTGTGCAGCTTATATAACAGTGTAAATTTATTCTTCCCTCAAAATAACTCAATATACAGCCATTAATGTCTAAACCACCAAGGCTTGATGTGGGCAGCACTTTTTATAAACACATTTATGAACACATTTTATAAGTGGTCAGAAACTTGTAAATAACTCATGAAAGAATAAAGTTACGTTAAAACCAAGCACACCATTGTTTTTCTTGTGAAATTCTCAATAAGTTTGATGTCACATGACCCTCTTCCCATTGAAAAAACTAAAGTTGGATCCAAAATGGCCGACTTCAAAATGGCCGCCATGGTCACCACCCATCTTGAAAAGTTTTCCCCCTCCCATATACTAATGTGCCACAAACAGGAAGTTAATATCACCAACCATTCCCATTTTATTTAGGTGTATCCATATAAATGGCCCACCCTGTATATATGTATATATATATATATATTGTTAATAAGAATAGCTACACTACTGCTTCTGATCGATCTATCTATCTGTCTGTCTGTCTATCTAGCTATCTAGTTATCTAGCTATCTACACTCTAAAAAGAAATGTGTTAAAAACGACACACACTGTGGAATTTCAACACATATGATGAGTGCTCAGGGACGACACATACTGTGTTGATTTAAACACAGTAAATGTGTCATCCTGTTTTTGCACACTCACTGTGTCAGGATAATTAACACACACAATGTGTGTTGATTATGTGCAATCAAGAAAATGGGTAAAATAAAGACTAATACAAATGGAAACAGGTGTAAAAATTTGTAGCCATTTTACTGTATAATATTACAAATGTTTAAATAACATTTTTTGTGACAAGTAATAAATTAAAACAAGATTACAAACAGCTTAACAGTAAAGGTACAAAAACGTATTAAAATATTCAATATTTTGTAATGAATAATGGATTAAGAATGTATTGAAAGTACAAATGGCTAAATAGTAAAGGCCCAAACACACTTAAATATTCAAATGCAGTTTCTTTCATGTTCTTTCCCATTCTTAAAGATGGTTGCAAGAACTTGTAAAACGTCTGTTTCTCTGTCCTAAAAGAAAGACAAAACACATATCATTACAAGGTGCTGTGATTCTCTCTCAGTCTTGTGTACACAATACAAAATATTAACTGAATTAAACATTTACAACATTTAATATTTTGAATAACATTCCGATTATTCAACCAACCAAATGAGTAATCAGCTAACAACTAATATTCCTCCAAATTTGTCATCAGCTGTCTAATTATTCACATAGGCTGTTTAACAAATTATTAAACAAGTCACCTGAAAACTACAGTTACAGCATGCAAGCTAAAATGTTTCCTTTACCAGAATAAAGTAAATCGGATGATGAATTTTGGAGGAGTTTTATTATTTAATTAGTTGCCTTACCCTAAATATATCCACCACTACCAGCTTTAATGCTAATGATGTTAGGCAATGTTGCTAACGATTCGATTCGATTTAAAGAACCGATTCTTCCGAACAACTCGTTTCAGTGAATACCTTTGCTTCCAGGGTGGATAAATAATAAAAATAACATTAGTTCTCTGAATTCATGCAAGTTATGACTGTGATATTTGAGTTAAGTAATTATTTGAAGTTTTCGTTCCACCTTAAGTAGTTTAGCATCCACTGTTGTAAGCCAAATAAGCAGCTGTGATTAAGGAGTCAAACTTTCTATTCTTATGAATGCACTCAGCCTCTTAACAGTCCTAATGAATCAATCGATTCAGTTTTTTCGATTCGTTTAAACGGATGATTTAAAAGAACCGATTCAGTAAAATGAACTGAGCTAAACTGAGCTAAAAATGTTAAAATGATTAAAATTCGCTTCTCATAATGAGATTTAACTTAAATAATGTTACTCAATCACTGTAACCACATAGTCCCAATAGGTCAGTTAAGTAAGTTACCTTGAGAACACTGAAAACACAGAGGGTTGCTATGGTAACCTTATGCACAGTCATTCTGTCTTTTGAGCAAACTAAAAGTCCAATTAACGGTTAGCCAGTTGGCTAACGATAAATAATACCAATAAAAAGAAAGACTAGTCAGGTTTAACAGAACATTCATTGCTCAATAGGAACAGAAAAGCAAACTAAGGTTTATATTAATGTAATTCAGTGCCTCCTTTTTTACTTAACTAAGTCAATTGTCAATTAAAGTCGATTGTTAAAACAGGTCACAGGGTTAAAACCTACTTTTTATAGCTTTGCTTGACTTCATAAAACACACAACAAAACACTGATAAACATGAACTAAATAAACATTAATAAAACATACTCAATACTAGTTCCTTTTGCAACTTACCAATAAGGGTATAAGGACGGATCCTGCTCCTTTCCTTGCATGGTCCAAAAAGAGGGAATCAACCATGAAACACTGTGATATACTTGATAGGAGAAATGTGATTGGTTAACACATATTTTTATTTATTAATTTATTTTTAATCTTACATGTGAAATAATCTATGTTTTTAGTCATAAATGCCATTATTTTATCCAACAAATTTAAGTAAAATTGAATAAATATATATTTTTAAACAATGTATTTTCTCACAGTTCTACGCATAAATGTGTAGACTAACTATTGGAGTTACTTTACACGTGTCTGTGTAAAAAGTGGCCAGAAATGACACAAAGCGTGTTACAGACCGCAGGACACAGTAGTTGTGTAGAAAAAATGACACACTACTTCTTAGTCTATCTATCTATCTATCTATCTATCTATCTATCTATCTATCTATCTATCTATCTATCTATCTATCTATCTATCTATCTATCTATCTATCTATCTATCTATCTATCTATCTATCTATCTATCTATCTATCTTAATTCTTCCTTACAAATAAAAGCTTTTTTTCTGATGAGCTTTACTACAAGTGGTCTTCTTATGGCCACACAACTGTTAAATTCCAATCCTTTGAGTTCTTAATGCATTGTGCATGTGGAAATGCTCTTAATTTCATAGTTAAACATACTATCCATTAATTACAATTCAGCTTTACCAAGTGTTTAAGTGATCTCTGATGAGTTTTTTTTTCTGATCTTATGTGAAGTTTACAGTTCAAGACTAACTTTCATCTTTCATCTAACATCTTTTCCATGAACATGGGATATGTTTTTAATAATGGCCATTCATTTAATTGTTGAATTGTTGACAGCTAAAACATACTGATCACTGCATTAACCAAAAGCTTTGAAGTATTTGCTGATTTAAATCCAAACTCTGACTTAGTTTTTGACCAGGCACTTTATGTAGCACCATGACCTGACTGGTTTTAGGATGAAGCAGGAAAGACATAAATAAATCTGACATTAATCTTTTGGTCAGTATGACCTTAAACAGTCAAGTAAACATGCAGACATACACAGTTCTGCCTCACCAGAAGTGAAATCCAAACAATCTGACATACTGTAAATAGAATGCCTGTATGGTAATGGCTTTCAGATTGTCTTTATAGTACCACTGGTTGCACTGGATGTGCCCAGATAGGTCATGGTCATCGTTTTTCTTAGACACTTCTACCATTTTCCCCCTGGTAAAATAATTGTCAAAAATCAAGCATTATAAAATGGCTTATGTAAACAGATGCTAGCAAGAATAATGCCCTCTATTATAGATTAGACACATTGTATTATACATTATACAGAATTATACATCAGTCACCCATGCAGCATTATTTTCGAAACAGGCAGCATTGCTGGCAGTAAGCATAAAAAAACCAAGACAAAAAAACAAAGACAAACCAAAAGGTCTAGGGTTCACTTCCGAGGTTGAGCGGTCTGGGTCCTGTCTGCGTGGAGTTTGCATGTTTTCCCCATGTACGTTAGGTGAATTGGAGATACAAAATAACCCCATGATGGTGTTTGACATAGGACAGGTAATTATAAGTTCAGTCATGAATGTAACCAAAGTGTGTAAAACATGACGTTAAAATCCTAATAAATAAATAAATAATCCAAAACAGCTACATGCACATAGTACAACACTGTTTATTTAAGGTTGGGGTTTAGTTATGTTCGGATGGTGGAATATATATGTATACATATATATATACAGTGTATCACAAAAGTGAGTACACCCCTCACATTTCTGCAGATATTTAAGTATATCTTTTCATGGGACAACACTGACAAAATGACACTTTGACACAATGAAAAGTAGTCTGTGTGCAGCTTATATAACAGTGTAAATTTATTCTTCCCTCAAAATAACTCAATATACAGCCATTAATGTCTAAACCACCAAGGCTTGATGTGGGCAGCACTTTTTATAAACACATTTATGAACACATTTTATAAGTGGTCAGAAACTTGTAAATAACTCATGAAAGAATAAAGTTACGTTAAAACCAAGCACACCATTGTTTTTCTTGTGAAATTCTCAATAAGTTTGATGTCACATGACCCTCTTCCCATTGAAAAAACTAAAGTTGGATCCAAAATGGCCGACTTCAAAATGGCCGCCATGGTCACCACCCATCTTGAAAAGTTTTCCCCCTCCCATATACTAATGTGCCACAAACAGGAAGTTAATATCACCAACCATTCCCATTTTATTTAGGTGTATCCATATAAATGGCCCACCCTGTATATATGTATATATATATATATATTGTTAATAAGAATAGCTACACTACTGCTTCTGATCGATCTATCTATCTGTCTGTCTGTCTATCTAGCTATCTAGTTATCTAGCTATCTACACTCTAAAAAGAAATGTGTTAAAAACGACACACACTGTGGAATTTCAACACATATGATGAGTGCTCAGGGACGACACATACTGTGTTGATTTAAACACAGTAAATGTGTCATCCTGTTTTTGCACACTCACTGTGTCAGGATAATTAACACACACAATGTGTGTTGATTATGTGCAATCAAGAAAATGGGTAAAATAAAGACTAATACAAATGGAAACAGGTGTAAAAATTTGTAGCCATTTTACTGTATAATATTACAAATGTTTAAATAACATTTTTTGTGACAAGTAATAAATTAAAACAAGATTACAAACAGCTTAACAGTAAAGGTACAAAAACGTATTAAAATATTCAATATTTTGTAATGAATAATGGATTAAGAATGTATTGAAAGTACAAATGGCTAAATAGTAAAGGCCCAAACACACTTAAATATTCAAATGCAGTTTCTTTCATGTTCTTTCCCATTCTTAAAGATGGTTGCAAGAACTTGTAAAACGTCTGTTTCTCTGTCCTAAAAGAAAGACAAAACACATATCATTACAAGGTGCTGTGATTCTCTCTCAGTCTTGTGTACACAATACAAAATATTAACTGAATTAAACATTTACAACATTTAATATTTTGAATAACATTCCGATTATTCAACCAACCAAATGAGTAATCAGCTAACAACTAATATTCCTCCAAATTTGTCATCAGCTGTCTAATTATTCACATAGGCTGTTTAACAAATTATTAAACAAGTCACCTGAAAACTACAGTTACAGCATGCAAGCTAAAATGTTTCCTTTACCAGAATAAAGTAAATCGGATGATGAATTTTGGAGGAGTTTTATTATTTAATTAGTTGCCTTACCCTAAATATATCCACCACTACCAGCTTTAATGCTAATGATGTTAGGCAATGTTGCTAACGATTCGATTCGATTTAAAGAACCGATTCTTCCGAACAACTCGTTTCAGTGAATACCTTTGCTTCCAGGGTGGATAAATAATAAAAATAACATTAGTTCTCTGAATTCATGCAAGTTATGACTGTGATATTTGAGTTAAGTAATTATTTGAAGTTTTCGTTCCACCTTAAGTAGTTTAGCATCCACTGTTGTAAGCCAAATAAGCAGCTGTGATTAAGGAGTCAAACTTTCTATTCTTATGAATGCACTCAGCCTCTTAACAGTCCTAATGAATCAATCGATTCAGTTTTTTCGATTCGTTTAAACGGATGATTTAAAAGAACCGATTCAGTAAAATGAACTGAGCTAAACTGAGCTAAAAATGTTAAAATGATTAAAATTCGCTTCTCATAATGAGATTTAACTTAAATAATGTTACTCAATCACTGTAACCACATAGTCCCAATAGGTCAGTTAAGTAAGTTACCTTGAGAACACTGAAAACACAGAGGGTTGCTATGGTAACCTTATGCACAGTCATTCTGTCTTTTGAGCAAACTAAAAGTCCAATTAACGGTTAGCCAGTTGGCTAACGATAAATAATACCAATAAAAAGAAAGACTAGTCAGGTTTAACAGAACATTCATTGCTCAATAGGAACAGAAAAGCAAACTAAGGTTTATATTAATGTAATTCAGTGCCTCCTTTTTTACTTAACTAAGTCAATTGTCAATTAAAGTCGATTGTTAAAACAGGTCACAGGGTTAAAACCTACTTTTTATAGCTTTGCTTGACTTCATAAAACACACAACAAAACACTGATAAACATGAACTAAATAAACATTAATAAAACATACTCAATACTAGTTCCTTTTGCAACTTACCAATAAGGGTATAAGGACGGATCCTGCTCCTTTCCTTGCATGGTCCAAAAAGAGGGAATCAACCATGAAACACTGTGATATACTTGATAGGAGAAATGTGATTGGTTAACACATATTTTTATTTATTAATTTATTTTTAATCTTACATGTGAAATAATCTATGTTTTTAGTCATAAATGCCATTATTTTATCCAACAAATTTAAGTAAAATTGAATAAATATATATTTTTAAACAATGTATTTTCTCACAGTTCTACGCATAAATGTGTAGACTAACTATTGGAGTTACTTTACACGTGTCTGTGTAAAAAGTGGCCAGAAATGACACAAAGCGTGTTACAGACCGCAGGACACAGTAGTTGTGTAGAAAAAATGACACACTACTTCTTAGTCTATCTATCTATCTATCTATCTATCTATCTATCTATCTATCTATCTATCTATCTATCTATCTATCTATCTATCTATCTATCTATCTATCTATCTATCTATCTATCTATCTATCTATCTATCTATCTATCTATCTTAATTCTTCCTTACAAATAAAAGCTTTTTTTCTGATGAGCTTTACTACAAGTGGTCTTCTTATGGCCACACAACTGTTAAATTCCAATCCTTTGAGTTCTTAATGCATTGTGCATGTGGAAATGCTCTTAATTTCATAGTTAAACATACTATCCATTAATTACAATTCAGCTTTACCAAGTGTTTAAGTGATCTCTGATGAGTTTTTTTTTCTGATCTTATGTGAAGTTTACAGTTCAAGACTAACTTTCATCTTTCATCTAACATCTTTTCCATGAACATGGGATATGTTTTTAATAATGGCCATTCATTTAATTGTTGAATTGTTGACAGCTAAAACATACTGATCACTGCATTAACCAAAAGCTTTGAAGTATTTGCTGATTTAAATCCAAACTCTGACTTAGTTTTTGACCAGGCACTTTATGTAGCACCATGACCTGACTGGTTTTAGGATGAAGCAGGAAAGACATAAATAAATCTGACATTAATCTTTTGGTCAGTATGACCTTAAACAGTCAAGTAAACATGCAGACATACACAGTTCTGCCTCACCAGAAGTGAAATCCAAACAATCTGACATACTGTAAATAGAATGCCTGTATGGTAATGGCTTTCAGATTGTCTTTATAGTACCACTGGTTGCACTGGATGTGCCCAGATAGGTCATGGTCATCGTTTTTCTTAGACACTTCTACCATTTTCCCCCTGGTAAAATAATTGTCAAAAATCAAGCATTATAAAATGGCTTATGTAAACAGATGCTAGCAAGAATAATGCCCTCTATTATAGATTAGACACATTGTATTATACATTATACAGAATTATACATCAGTCACCCATGCAGCATTATTTTCGAAACAGGCAGCATTGCTGGCAGTAAGCATAAAAAAACCAAGACAAAAAAACAAAGACAAACCAAAAGGTCTAGGGTTCACTTCCGAGGTTGAGCGGTCTGGGTCCTGTCTGCGTGGAGTTTGCATGTTTTCCCCATGTACGTTAGGTGAATTGGAGATACAAAATAACCCCATGATGGTGTTTGACATAGGACAGGTAATTATAAGTTCAGTCATGAATGTAACCAAAGTGTGTAAAACATGACGTTAAAATCCTAATAAATAAATAAATAATCCAAAACAGCTACATGCACATAGTACAACACTGTTTATTTAAGGTTGGGGTTTAGTTATGTTCGGATGGTGGAAAAACCAAGAGCTTGATGCTGAATAGACTCGGTGCACATTTAGATTACTGTATTTAATTATATGTGGTGTGTGTTTCTATAAGATGACGCTTTGGTGGCACTGAGTGGTTTTGGGTTGATTAAAGTTAGTACTTGGTCTTACAGATATAAAAATACTGTAGTTTGGAGTTTAACTTAAATACATTAATTTAATTAATCACGTAACCGTCACATCATGAACTGTAACTAACAGTCACAGTGCTTTTGTTTGTGGATATTTTGTTGTATGCGTTTAAGTACATCTTAAACGTGTGATATCGTCTGTGGTGTATAATAAACATTATTGATTGCCATGGTGATGGTGGACGCTGGCGCATTTGGCTGCCGCTACCGTTACCGTATTTTACCGTATTTTATTGTATTTTTATCGTTTTTCGTTTTCATCTTTTTACACAGCTTGTGGATCTATTTCTTTTATGTTACTTTTGATACTTTTATTTGTGCTTTTGATACTTTTTGTTCTTTCTACTGTACATCGCGTCTGCGGCCGGTGGTGAACGGTGGATGAGTTTTCCTGGGATCGGCACGATGTTGAACTATTCCGTTGACCAGCTGAGGAAGTTCAACAACTGCACTACTCCATCGTGTATTTCAGTCATCAAACAGCTTGGACTCCTTCGCCGGCCTCGTTATATTCACAGGGGCTCCCGGAGAAAGCTTGTTTATCTTCGAAACGGTAACGCTATTCCATCCTTCTGGTCAGCCGTGCGCACTGTCGCTCCGCAAACACGTCATCAGAGCGCTGCTGCCTTGCACACCAGTAGCGGTGTAGTCTCCATGACAACGCTGTCCACGGAGTGGGATGGGAAACGCGGAGTGGACTTAGCAAATCTCCGTTCTCTTCCTCGTTCCTCACAGCCAACTACACAACAATACCACTTGAAAATGGCATTGCTTAATGTTCGTTCACTCAACACAAAAAGTACTGTACTTAGTGAATTTATATCTGACAGTGAACTAGACTTTTTCTGTCTCACTGAAACTTGGCATAAACCCTTGGATTATTTTATGTTAAATCAGACCACGCCAATGGGATACTCGTATATTGATGAACCTCGTATGGAAGGGCGAGGTGGTGGTGTTGCTGCAGTCTATAGGGATGATATTAAAATAACCACTTTGTCTTTTCCTGCTGCTCTTTCTTTTGAACACCTGGCTTTCAAGTTGTCAGGGCCTACTCCTCTGGTCACTGCTGTAGTTTATCGTCCGCCAAAGCCAAACGCTTCCTTTCTCTCTGATTTTTCAGATTTTTTAACCCAGCTTAATGCCCTCTCATCCTCTGTACTGCTTATGGGTGATTTTAACATCCATATTGATGACAACAACTGTAAATTTGCCAGGGAATTTTTGGAATTGTTACAGTGTTTTAATTTCACACAACATATAAATTTTCCAACTCATAAAAAAGGTCATACTCTTGACCTTGTCTGCTCTACTGGTGTCCTAGTTCATCAGCCGTCCAGCCATGACCTTACTGTCTCTGATCATTTGACAATCATCATGGACATTGAGGTCACTAAGCCCATCACTAGAGCTAAACGTAAAATATCCTTCAGGAATCTTCAATATATCTCTCCCTCTGCTTTCTCAGATTCTCTTGTTAAAAAGTTGTCTGTCTGTCCTGTACTGTCTAGTAATTCATCTGACCTTGTCGATTACTATAATGACATACTCGCCTCATGTCTTGATGAGCTGGCTCCTTTGAGAACCAAATTTGTTTCATTTAGTCATTCTGCTCCATGGTACACAATTGAGCTTCACCAAATGAAATCCCGTAAACGCCAGCTTGAAAGACTTTATAAGAAAACCAGTCTAACAGTACATTATCAGATTTATTCTGATTATCTTCAACATTACAAAGACGCTCTTACGGCAGCCCGATCCACTTACTATTCCGAACTCATACATGCTGGATCAACAAATCCTAAGACTCTCTTTTCCACAATAAATAAACTTCTCAAACCAGTTGACAATACTACCAATTCCTTTACAGTTGACAAGTGTAACTCTTACCTCTCATTTTTTCAAACAAAAGTTGAGAATATCCACAATTTTCTGACAGTTTCCCCTGTCATCTCTGTTTCTCCGCCTATCTCACCTCAATTTATTACCCAGCCTCTGTCTCAGTTCTCACCTGTGTCTCATTTGGACCTATCTGAGATCTTAACAGGGATGCGAAGCTCCACTTGTGTTTTGGATCCTGCTCCATCAAAACTTGTTAAGGGTTGTTTTCCAGTTATCTCATCACTTATCACAGAGATAATCAATTCCTCTCTTAGTTCTGGCTCAGTCCCTCAATCACTCAAATTGGCTGCTGTTACTCCCATACTTAAAAAACCTGGACTTGACTCTAACATTATGAGTAACTTTCGGCCCATTTCCAATCTTCCATTTCTGTCGAAAATACTGGAACGTGTTGTTGCCTCACAGCTCAAAGATCACCTAAATTCCAATAATCTATTTGAATCATTTCAGTCTGGTTTCCGCCCCCAGCACAGCACTGAGTCAGCCCTCCTCAAAGTCACAAATGACCTTCTTCTTTCCTCAGACTCTGGACAAATTAATATTCTCGTCCTCCTTGATCTTACTGCAGCTTTTGACACCATTAATCACTCCATTCTTCTGTCCCGCCTTGAATCCTCTGTCAACATCACTGGTACTGCCCTTTTGTGGTTAAGGTCATATCTCGTAAACAGACAACAGTTTGTTAATATCAACAATTGTAGTTCTGCCATTGCTCCACTGTCCCAAGGCGTTCCCCAAGGCTCAGTGTTAGGTCCCCTTTTGTTTATTCTTTATATGCTCCCCCTTGGTGACATCATACGTCGGCATGGTTTACATTTCCACTGCTATGCTGATGATATTCAGCTTTACATCTCCTCCAAATCCATTAATACTGAACTTCACTCCACTCTGACAAATTGCATCACTGAAATGAAATTGTGGATGAAAGCTAATTTCCTCAAATTAAACTGTGAAAAATCAGATATGATCATCGTAGGTCCTACATCCCTGGCAAAAACCACAAAAAATTTTCAAATTACCATTGATAATGACACTTTGTCTCCGTCTTCTAACATCCGAAATCTTGGTGTAATTTTTGATAGCAACCTCTCTTTTGACCGCCATGTAAATCACATCACCAAAACTGCTTTCTTTCATCTAAAAAACATAGCACGTCTACGTCCATCACTCTCCTTTTCTGCCGCCGAAACCTTGATTCATGCTTTTATTACATCCAGAATTGATTATTGCAATAGCATCCTTTATGGTACATCTAACAAAATCCTAAAAAAACTTCAGTATATCCAGAATTCAGCTGCTCGCCTCCTTACTCATACTCGCTCCCGTGATCATATTACACCTGTTCTACAAAAACTTCATTGGCTTCCCGTTGCTCAACGCATTCAATTCAAAATTCTTCTATTCACTCACAAAGCTCTCCATAATCAGGCCCCATCCTACCTCACCGACCTGCTCCATCAGCACATTCCCTCCCGTAGCCTTCGCTCTTCTGAGGCTAACCTACTGTCCATACCCTCTAGGACCAAGCACCGGACCTGGGGTGACAGGGCCTTTTCCATAGCTGCTCCATCTTTATGGAATGCTCTCCCCAAACACCTACGAGATTGTCCTGACCTGTCCAAATTCAAGTCACTTCTCAAAACTCATCTATTCAGAGTGGCATTTAACTTGTAATCACACGAAATAAATGCTTTTATTTTTGCTATTCTTTTTTAATAGTTTTTATACTTAGATCACGACAGAAATGTTAAGTCCTAGATCCTAAAACTTGTAAAGTTTTCAGTTTCCTGATTGCATGTGAATCTGTCCTGTTTCTGTCTAATTTTAAGAAATTGTTCTATATTTGTTGTTCTCTCTCATAATTTAGCTAATTTTTAATGAACTGTCTTATGCTGCTCTCTTTGTTTTTATCTTAATTATTCTTGTTGTTGATGTACTATTTTGATTTTGTACTATGATTTGTATGGTGTATGTACGTATTTGTTTTGATTATTTGTCTTATGTAAAGCGTCTTTGAGTATCTTGAAAAGCGCTATATAAATAAAATGTATTATTATTATTATTATTATTATGTGTCCCCTTTGTAACATGCAGTAAAATCGAAAGCTCGCGTCGCAGCCATGCCAGCTCAGCCTGCTCCAAGAGAAGCAGAGGAGGAGATGGAGACAGAGGCTGACTCCGAGGTACCTCAGACTAATGGAGAAACAGAGGAAGAAAGGGAAAGGGAGGGAGGAGAGGCAGAGGAGACAATGGAGGAAAGTGGAGAGGAGCGAGACAGTGACCTGGAGGAGAGTGAAGCAGAGGAAGAGGAGGAGGAAGAGGAAGAGAGTTCAGGTGTGTGTCACTTAATAACCTGCGTGTAATATTAAACAGGATTGTACAGATCATGTAAGCCCATTAAGACTCCTGGATTTATTCAAGACTTCTCACTTACCATTTATTATTCATAATATGAGTGTGAAGAACTGAATAATGAGCTGTAAGATTCAGGGTTTAATACAGGGTTGTTGTCCTGTAGAGAAGATGTAATGGAATACTGACCTTAGTTCAGGTCTTAGCTTCATTCTGCATCATTATGAGCACAACTTCTAGTGAGAAAGCATTGTTGAATAGAATCCCAGACGAACGACAGCTGCTGAGTATTTGTATAACCTTCTCTCAGAGATCGATGATGAAGATTGTGAGAGGAGGAGAATGGAGTGTCTGGATGAGATGTCTGATCTGGAAAAACAGTTTCTGGAACTTAAAGAAAAGTAAGCCAAGTCTTTTTTATTAGACACAATGGATCAATAAAACACACAAAAATTGTTAGCTGAAGCAGTCACAGTGGTCACATTTCAGTGTTTTAATCCCACCATGTTGTCAGCATGCATTCACCAGTAACATTATAGCTTTGCCTTATAATTACTTATATTAACAGTATTTATGATCATTTATCAGACTGTTTGTAGTTACATTTCCCAAAATAAGCCAGGTTTTAGTGGTATATGAATTATTTGGCGGACCCTTACTGTACCTCTTTATGTAACACTTTATTTCTTCTACTGGACTGCACCCCACAATGTATGTAAATTTTGATTTCCTGATACTGCTCAGTGATGATACTGCCTGATACTGCTCAGGGCAGTGGTAGCACAGTGGTTAAGGCACTGGACTAGTAATCAGAAGGTCAAGCCTCGCAACCACCAAGTTGCCACTGTTGGGTCCCTGAGCAAGGCCCTTAACCCTTAATTGCTCAAAATCGTGTTCAGTCATAATCGTAAGTCGCTTTGGATAAAAGCGTCTGCTAAATGCTGAAAATGTAAATGTAAATGAGGCCTCTTTAATCACTGAATTAAATCAACAGATTATTCTTTCAAATCAGCCACCTCAAAAAGTGGATGCAAAAAAGCATTTAAAAAAAATGGCAACAGTTGCAATTGACAATTTTCAATCCCCTAAAGAAAATAATAATTTATAATTCTAAACTCTAAAGTCTTTATCAGTTGAACGACACAGAAAATGAACATGGAAATGAATTATGTGGTATTTTAAAGTAGCAGGATATTTTGTTTTACGTATTTACATTTACATTTTTGGCATTTAGCAGATGCTTTTATCCAAAGTGACTAAGGGCCTTGCTCAAGGGCCCAACAGTGGCAACCTGGCAGTGGTGGGACTTGAACCAGCGGCCTTTCGATTACTAGTCCAGTACCATAACCGCAGTTCTTTGTTAATACTGCCATGTCACAATTATTCAACTCCTACATAATTTTGCTGATCTTAAAACCCACTGCTAGTCTGTATGACCTGAAGATGGTTTACACCATTATGAAACTATTGGGAACTTAATCACAACCCTTAATTTGCACTGGGTATAAGGAGATTTTCAAGACCTTAAACATTCTTAGAGACATCAGGAGTATTGTGCAAACATCTTGCAGAGATCTTAGCAATCTTATCAGGACAACAAAAGAAAAACCTTAGTTTCTGCAAAGGACTTACAGGATGACCTGATGAAGGCTGGGACAAATGTCAGTGGCCACTGTAAGACAATCACTGGCACCCATGTGGTGCAGCGGGATATTCCTCTGGCACACCAGTGTAGAGATTCTGAACTCCTCCTCCTAAAATAGCTCAGGCTGTAAAAGTTGAGGAGTCAACCTCAAAAGAATGTGGTGGCTTTGAAACTCTGTGTTGCCACCGATCGTCTGGGCACCATCTGGCGGGCATAATTGGCAGTGCCTGCAGCAGATACTAATTGGCCACCGTATATCTGCTACGGTGGGACGACTGGACTCTGTGTGGGTGGATCTTCATACACTGTGTAAGGACCCTGATTGGCGGAAGAGACGCCTGTGCAGAATGCAGGGGCGAGAAGGCGTGCTCTCCTCAGGTGCAATCGGGTATCCCTCAGCAGTGGAAGACAAATTGACTGCGCTATCACCTAACAACCAAGAACTTCAAAGCCAGGCTCCCAGATGCATACCACTCTTGACCCAGAAACACAAGAAGGGTCGAATGGAAAACCAAGAAAGAATTTAAATATCTGGTTGGATTGTGCAGTAGCACTTCTAGTGGTCAAAACAGCTCTAGTCCTATTTAAAAGAACTAACATCCATCTTATTTAAAAGAGAAGTACGGCACGGTGGCTAAGTGGGTTGCACTGTCGCCTCACAGCAAGAAGGTCCGGGTCCTTTCTGTGTGGAGTTTGCATGTTCCTCCAGGTGCTCCGGTTTCCTCCCACAGTCCAAAGACATGCGTGAGGTAAATTGGAGATACAAAATTGTCCTTGTGAACCTTGTGAACTGATTTATGTTGTGTAATGAGTAACTACCATTCCTGTCATGAATGTAACCAAAGTGTAGAACATGACGTTAAAATCCTAATAAACAAACAAACAAACAAACAAACAAAAGAGAAGTACTTGGCTTTTTTGCTGGGTTTTCTTTTTTGTATCTTTTCGGCCTGCCTACTACACTGACCTTCAGCTATCAAGAGAAACCAGAAGCTACCCCACCTTGACCTGTCTGCGTCTGTATGCTCAAAAGGCCTGTATTTTATCCGTCTTCCTGACCTCGACCGTCTCTCACCGTTCAATCAACCACATCATCCCACCATATTAATATGCATTTTATTTTATCTGTTTGACATTGACGTCTCCCTGTGGTGCCTGTCAGGATGTCGGCTGCGTCTCAGGTTGACTTGACCTAATCAAAACATGACATATCAACACTTCAGAGTCAGAAGTGCTTAACAGAGGTTTCTTATGATAAGTGTGTGCCACACAAACTCTCTTTCATGCTTGTGGGAGAAAAATGTTAATTTACACTAGAAGTATAAATACATAATTAATTACTACTTGTGGATATACTTAGATGATGATTTCCAGTAGTCCAGAAATACTGCTACAATGGAGTGTTACTGGAAAGTGGTGTATGTGATAAGAAGTGTGTCAGTTGCATTGTATGACCTCCAAAACCCAGTTCTAGCTGATTTAGACCAGCTTCTTTGTTCTAGCTAAGGAATCTCTAACAGTGGAATCTTGCAAGAGGTGAGAAGAGGTGTTTGTACTAATCTAAAATTTGTCTTCCTCTGTTATCCCCTGATTCTCTGTTGTTGCAGATTATTTCGTGAGAGGCTGGACCAGGTGAAGCTGAAGCTGGATGAGGTGCTAACAGGAAAAGCAGGAGAGTACAGAGAACCCCTGGCCGCATTGCAGAAGAACATGCAGTTACGCACTCAAGTAGCAGGTAAGCATAAATCATCACCAACTGAACATGATTTATTCAAAAAGAATCAAATCATTTTCAATTCCTGATGTGAATCTGCTACCCGCTTTCTCAAACCCCGATCTGATTGAGGAGAACCAGAACACCACATGCTCTCTCCGACACGTCACAGCTGCTTCTTTCACCCGTCAGTGTTGGGTTCCCATACAGAGCTGTATTATGTACAAACAGCCATGTCCACTGCTCCACCCTCACTTTCGCCTGGCCCGGACCAGTTCCAGAGGTTGCTTATTATGGCGGCAGTGGGAAACGACCCTGTCTGACCCTCCATCCCTCAGATACAGCCAATTGTGTTTGTGTGGATGCCTAGCCAGGTTGGTGGCTTTGCTGTGATGTGAATCACACCAACTGTACAGCTGCATTTTTCTATACATTTTTACTAGGGATGCATCGATACCATTTTTTCCCAACCGAGTACAAGTACATGTATTTTGTACTTGCCGATACCGATACCAATACCTATTGGATCAGATATCTGACATGCTAGAAAACTCGGTCGGATCGAGTTGTTGGATAGTTCACACTTAGCGATTGAGTGCCGAGTTTTGATCGCCGAGCGAACGCCGAGTTGCTCCCGAGCCGGCAAATCTAGCGCCGACCAGTCGCCGAGCGAAAATCAGGGCAAAAATCGTGTAGTGTGAACTAGGCATAACGCAGCAACGTGCACTAGGCACACGGTATCGGATGTTTAGTATCGGAGCCTCGTTTGCGAGTATGAGTACAAGTTCATGAGCGCGGTATCGGGCAAATACCCGATACCAGTATCGGTACTCATGCATCTCTAATTTTTACATTTACATTGTAAAAATATACATTTATACATTTGTACATATCATATACATTTTTTATACATTTAAATAGGGTTGCACGGTGGCTCAGTGGGTTGCACTGTTGCCTCACAGCAAAAAGGTCCTTGATTCGATTCCCAGATGGAGTGGTCCAGGTCCTTTCTGTGTGTAGTTTGCATGTTCTCCCCATGTCTGTGTGGGTTTCCTCCCACAGTCCAAAGACATGCAAGTGAGGTGAATTGGAGATACAAAATTGTCCATGACTGTGTTAGACATTAAAAACTTGAATTGATGAATCTTGTATAACCAGCAACTACATGTCCTGTCATGAATGTAACCAAATTGTGTAAAACATGACGTTTAAATCCTAATAAATAAATAAATATAGTTTAAATGATGAATGATAAAACTCAGGAGAGTCTGATTGCATGTTAAACTTCACACATGTGGATGTGGTAATAATGTGGATATTTTGCATCATGTTCCAGTATAAAGTTAGAATTTTGATTATCATCTTCTAATTCATTAATTCATTTATTTTTATGTTGTACCACTGCCTCATCCTGATCAGGATTGTCTGTCCCCATCATGTTCATATGCTCGACTGCAAAGCAAAGTTGGGGATTCAAACCCTGATTCCCATCACTAGTGAGCTAGCATTAGTTACTGCTGTGCCACCCGAGTTCTCATCTTATTATAACGAATCTAGTGTTATCAGGCATTAATATAAAGACTGCATCTCTATTTTCTAATTATCATGTTCAGTTTGTAATGAACTGTTCACTACTGACTACCATCTACAATCAAAACACTGAATTGGTTTTATGAATTGGTGCTGTTCTACATTGCAGCCGTTTTCATTACATTATGCTCCGTTTACCAAATAAAGTATAAAGACTGATGTGTTTGTAAACTGATTTGCTTACATCAACAACATACGTGGTATTACATATTTCATACATAATTATCTGAGGACATCTGTAGTGCTAACATGTTAACATACAATGTACAGTTTACCAGTGCTGGGTAATATTAAAACAAATGCAAAGTGTCTGGATAAAAATACTGTTTTTATAATGAGTAAATTAAGTGTTCAAACTCAGATGTGTTGTTCAAGGTTTCTCCAGTTGCTCATGCATTAAACTGAACTCATTCATTAATTGTAAACTGAATTATTATTTGTATTTCTTAAAACAGTGCTAGGAGAGACTGATGCTATTTATATCTGACCCTACGTAAACTCTACCTTCTCTTTATTTTTTACTGGCTAAGGAGGTAAATTGCAGTCATTATTGCCTTTGTGTCGATTACTTCTAGTGTACAAATTGCAAAAAGCACAAAGAGAAAAAAATGTGTTTCCCCCTTTAGGCTACTTTCACATAATAAGTAGTTTCAGCTCTGTTCAGCGTGAGGCTTGGCACATGTGTCTGCTTACAGAAACATTAAGCCTTTCATATGATACTCGACAAAACCGCTTTCTGCTGCCTGTGCCACTGAGCGCCAGGCTTGTAATAATATACACTTCGCTTTTGTCTACGTCATAAAACAGTTTGTCTCATTGGCGGTTTTTTGAAAATGTCAGCAGCAAATGGAGTCAAGGTTCATGCAGACTGAACTCGAACTAAAAATGAAAATGGAGACAGTGGTAGCCTAGTGGGTAGGGCTTTCGGCTATCAATCAGAAGGTTATGGGTTAAAAATCCCGGCTTTGTCATGCAGTCACAGTTTGGCCCTTAAGCAAAGCCCTCAATCTTTTTGGCACTAGGAACAACAGTGGCTGACCCTATGCTTAGATTGCAGTTTACAAAAAAGCTGAGATATGCAGAAAAAGTATTTAATTGTACTGGACACGTATATATGTATATATGACAAATAAAGGCATTCTATCTGCCCTGTGACACTGCATTTAGGGCAGCAGCAAGTTAAGCTATACCGCCTCACTCCATAGGAAACATTGCCACAGCCAGGGCCAAAAAAATGATTTTGCTATGTATCATGTGAATGCAACTGCCCAGAGGCAGTATCATAAAAACTGTAAGAGATGGCTGATCTATTTACCCACAGTAGTGTTTTCTCATGTCTGCTTGATAGATTTTACAGCACCATTACATTATTTAGTGAGGTGAACGCTATGTAATGCATGCTTGCCTGTCTGAAAGCTAAAGTTACTGTTGTAAATTGTACATGTACTACATTTAATATCCTGCATACTTTGTTGGTGTTGTGTAATTATAAAAAAAATGTCATCAAACCATTTATTAACCCTCTGTGAATGCCAGCTCTGTTATACCAGAATAAAGCACTCTCTTGAGAGTAAAATGCTCTGTCATATTGATGTCAGCAAAATGCTTCTTACATTATTAATACGGGGTGGCCTGGTGGGTAACAGGGCCTCACAGCAAGAAGGTCCTGGGTTCGATCCCCGGGTGGGGCGGTCCGGGTCCTTTCTTTGTGGAGTTTGCATGTTCTCCCCGTGTCAGCGTGGGTTTCCTGCTGTGCTCTGGTTTCCTCCCACAGTCCAAAGACATGCAAGTGAGGTGAATTGGAGACACTAAATTGTCCATGACTGTGTTCGATATAACCTTGTGAACTGATGAACCTTGTGTAATGAGTAACTACTGTTCCTGTCATGAATGTAATCAAAGTGTAAAACATGACATTAAAATCCTAATAAACAAACAAACAAACATTATTAATACAGTGAAACCTCGATTTAACAGACTAAAAGGGGGGTGCACTGGTCTGTAAAATACGATTGTCCAAAATAGTGAGGTTTTTCTCTAGGGGGTGCGAACATAAACGAAAACACATGCACATATGATAAACAGTAAAATGAACAAAGTTAATATGTAATGTTAAACCTGTAAGTAAATGTTAAAATTGGTGTACTGTACCTTGTGTGGTGGTGTTTTTCTTGCCGTGATCGCATAGTGGGGACTTATTATTCTGAATCTGAAGCACTGTTGGTGGCTACTGGAGCAGTACTAGTGCATAACTGAGTACTAGAACCTGGTGGTGGTGGGCCTTGAACCAGCAACCTCATCATTACTAGTCCAGTACCTTAACCATGGTACCACTGTAATAATTGGGACTAATAATGTACCTGTTATTTGTTTTCCATGAAGGTGTGTACAAAGAGCTGTGCCTTCAAGTGATCAAACACAAGCATGAGTGTGAGATACAGGGCGCAAAACAACATCTGGAGGTAACACATGTCAGCAAACACAGAACACACACACACACTTTCACACACTTTTATATAATTAGGTGGTTTTGCTGTTGAAAGTTTCACGCTAAGAAGAGTGTGTTTGGACACTGCAGAGTGAGAGGAACCTCTTGTTTGACACCATGAAGGCGGAGCTGCTGGAGAAGATCCGCAGACTAGAGGAGGACAGGCAGAATGTGGACATCACTTCGGGTAAATGGATACATCTCTATACTCTCCTGAACACACACACTATCTCATGAAAACAGTCTGGCTTGCAGACAGTAACTTACAGATGAACACCTTCAGTATGTTATGCAACCAGCTGTTGTTTTTGGAACTAATTAAATGGAACATATAGTGCTTTGTCTAGAAATCTTCACTAATTGATGGTGTTGAAAGTTCTATAATGTCATTTAACTTTTGTGGCATGACCTCTTAATTTTCAGAGATTATTATTAACTCTAACTGGTGACTGTAGTTATATACAAACCCTATTTCTGTAAAAGTTGGAACATTTAGTAAAATGCAATAAAAATAAGACAAACTGTCACTTCATGTTTAAATGTGTCTGAAAGAAATACCAAAATCAGTTCTGCGATGAATTAGAAGCCAATGAAAGAGTGGTAACACTGTCCACAGTCAGACAAGCTTTTTTTTAATCTTCATCTGCTGTGCTAGAAAACACAGCTCTGCTTTTGTTTTTTTTTCATCAGTGTGATCAGGACCAAAGTTCCAATTTTGCCCCAAGCAGGGACACGTCAATGTCTTATGTCAATCTTGCTTGACGGTGAACTCATGTTCCAGCAGCTTCTAATTAATATCTGTTTGGCTTTTCTTTCAAACCTTGGCAGAGGTCCACTGCTGTGTAGTCAAACCAGCCCTGTTTATATGGGCTCAGAAAAGTCACTTGCTTTTAATCAATTGTAACCGCTAACAAGAAATTGCTAAATCTGAAACAGTTACTTGGACCACAAAGTCTTCCTATCATTCAGTCACAGAAAATTTTTTTGCAGTTTCTGAAGAAGAAGAAGAAGAACCTTTAATTAATTGTAATTAATTAAGTAATTGTAATCCAGAGAATGCTCAAGTGCTTGAAACTTTAACTGAAGTATCTGCAGACATACACACATATAAATAGCCCAAACACTCTTATATCTATTTTTCTCAGAGTGGTGGAGTGATGAAGGCAAGATTAAGAAGTGTAAGAAGAAAAGTCAGCTCAGCCACCAGGAAAGAAAGAAGAAGCCAGCCCTTGTGTCAGGTAACACAACCCAAACATCATAAATTCATCATTTGCATGTGTCCATATTATAAACATACATATTACAGATCATGATCGCACAGCTTTGAAATGTCAGCACACTGAGACCCCCTTTTCGCCTTGATAAATTACTTGTTGTTTATAAATGCATTTATCCACCGAGTTTCTGAACTTCCCGGTTCAAAACTCGGTGTTGCCACCGGTCGGCTGGGCACCATCTAGTGGGCATAATTGGCAGTGCCTGCAGCAGATACTAATTGGCCAACGTATCTGCAGGGTGGGGGCCGGACTATGTGTGGGTGGGTGTGTCTTCATACGCTGTGTAAGGGACCCTGATTGGCGGGAGAGACGCCTGTGCAGAATGCATGGGCTAGAAGAGGAGGGCTGTGCACGTGTCGAAAGAGCGTGTACGACGACGTGCTCTCCTTGGATGCAATCTGGTATCTCTCAGCAGCGGAAGACAAAATTGAGTGCGCTAAATCGGGAGGAAAATGGGGAGAAAATGCATTTATCTGTGTAACATTCATACTATCAGAGTGACAACTAGGGTTATGTTGACACAGATACTGTATTGGTATAGGTGCTGATACTGGCACTCAAAAGCAATATTGGCAAAAAAATACCAATACCTTGACATCATTTCTATAATGGATTGTGCTAAACAGTAATTTGATGAACAGCTAAACAGTTAATTTGATGCCTACTACAATCGAAGTTGGGACAGAGGCATATTTACCACTGTGTTACATCATTTTTTATTGACGCAAGACTAGCTGCTTAACATTGTGTGCTCGCTGTGCTTGTCTGATTCAGCTCTTAGGAGACTAGACTCTATACGTAGACTGCAGGCCAGTCAGGCACACAGTCACACTGTTGTAACACGTGCAGAATGAGGCCTGGGATGGGGTTGCTGGGTAACCATGTACTTCATGATAAAATATGTTGCCTTTATGGCAGCATGTGTCTCTACAATCCCAATATATGCCTCAGCCTCAATGGTACCTCTACACATATCTAAGTCACCCATGCTGTGGGCACTAATCCACCCTAATACCATGACAGATGTTTGCTTTTGCACTCTTTACTGATCAGACACACCCATTGTCCTGAGATCCTTTGCGTCTTTCATCAAAACCATAAAAGTCTTTCTGTGCAGGAAAAACACTTCAAATACACGTCCAGTGTGAATTAGACCATATATCTGTAATATGTATATCTACGTTCCATATGCATACTTTTTCATCATGTATTTCATCGTATTTTTATCATGTCCATCTCTTTCTCCCTTCCTTTTTCTATTTCTCTCAGGACCCTACATAGTGTACATGCTAAGCGACATTGACATACTGGAGGACTGGACAGCCATTAAGAAGGTATCCACCTTGTTTAACCTGTCACCTTCCACCCAGTCATCCATTATCAGCAATCAGTGACTGCTTATAGCTGTCCAGCGTGTGCACTTGTGTGTCCAGGTCTGTGTAAGTGTATGTGAGTGCACTGGGATGAAAATGGAATTTTGATGGCTGTTTCTTTGCCTTTATCTTCAGGCTAAAGCTGCGCTAATGCCCTTGAAGAAGAAGTCTGACAGTAAGTCCCAGTGTGTGTCGCGTGACAGTTAATCGATGTGTGAGAGTTTGAGTTTGTGTATGTGTGTCCGTGTGTGTGCTTTCCTACCTTCTAATCCCTGGAAGTCTCTGTCTCTGTCTGCTACGTTGCTCTGTCTTTCCCAGCTGTCTCTTTATCAGTGGAGAAGTCCGAGGTCACCCTAGAGAGATGTCTTTAAAAAGCATAATAAACTGCCTCACACAAACTAGCTCTGTGAGCCGTGTCACACCTCTAACTGCCGCTAATTCATTATGCGCATATACATTATCTTGCTATCAAAGCTCTCGCTGCGAGCCAAGAATCTTTTAAGTGGCATTTTCCTTCCCAGAAAACGTCATGGTTCAAATCAAGACTCGCTGTGTGTTTCTAGAAAAACAACTCGCTTA